>NW_021145513.1:35889-77475 GCF_002837175.3 Physeter macrocephalus
CCCCATGCCCCCGCCCCTGCCCCCGCCCCCGCCCCCGCCGCCCCCAGCCCACCCGGCAGTGACGGTGCCCCCGCCCCCGCTGCCGGCACCTCCGCCCGGCGTCCCGCCCCCGCCCATTCTGCCGCCGCTGCCGCCCTTCCCACCGGGGCTGTTTCCCGTGATGCAGGTGGACATGAGCCACGTGCTGGGCGGCCAGTGGGGCGGCATGCCCATGTCCTTCCAGATGCAGACGCAAATGCTGAGCCGTCTGATGACGGGCCAGGGCGCCTGCCCCTACCCGCCCTTCATGGCCGCCGCCGCCGCCGCCGCCTCCGCTGGGCTGCAGTTCGTCAACCTGCCGCCCTACCGGGGCCCCTTCTCCCTGAGCAGCACCGGCCCCGGCCGCGGGCAGCCCTGGCCGCCCCTGCCCAAGTTTGACCCGTCGGTGCCGCCGCCGGGCTACGTGCCGCGCCAGGAGGACCCGCACAAGGCCACGGTGGACGGCGTCCTGCTGGTGGTGCTCAAAGAGCTCAAGGCCATCATGAAGCGGGACCTGAACCGCAAGATGGTGGAGGTGGTGGCCTTCCGGGCCTTCGACGAGTGGTGGGACAAGAAGGAGCGGATGGCCAAGGTGGGCGGGCGGCGCGGCCCTGCCGGGGGCGGGCGGGCGGGAGGCAGAGACCCGGCCAGGCAGCCTCTCTCCTCCCCGGGCACCGTACTGGAAACACCGCCACCCAGACCCCCAAGGCAGGATAGCGGGAGTGTTGTTTTGTGAGACCGGTGTGTCGATGACACAGGTGTGTACTTACAATGCGTTTCTCTTGGATTCCAACCTCCCAAGTGCGAGAGCCCCCGCTCCGATGCGGGCAGCCGTAGTGGCCGCTTTGCAGGTGAGGAAGCCGAGGGTCAGGGAGGCAGAGTGGGGCCCCGGGGGCTTCCTGAGTAGCCGGCACAAAATGAGGTAGGTTCCAGGAAAGGAAGGGCCCGGTTACCACGTGGCTGTCACTGTTGAGGGGACGGCAGGCTGCTCAGGGGACAGGGCTGGTGGCAGCGCCGTAACCGTGGTGACCTCCGCCTCCTCTCTTGCGCCCCAGGCCTCGCTGACCCCGGTGAAGTCCGGCGAGCCCAAGGACGAGGACAGGCCGAAGCCCAAGGACCGCATCGCCTCCTGCCTTCTGGAGTCGTGGGGCAAGGGCGAGGGCCTGGGCTACGAGGGCCTGGGCCTGAGCATCGGGCTGCGCGGGGCCATCCGCCTGCCCTCCTTCAAGGTCAAGAGGAAAGAGCCGCCGGACACCGCCTCGTCTGGCGACCAGAAGCGGCTGCGACCCTCAGCCTCCGTGGATGAGGAGGATGAAGGTTCGCGCCCCTCCCCTCGCTGGGTGCTGGGATCTTCTCCTGCCCTGCGCCCCTGGCCCAGCTCTGACAGCCCGTCCTCCCCACAGAGTCTGAGCGGGAGCGGGACCGCGACATGGCGGATGCCCCCTGTGAGCTCGCCAAGCGGGACCCCAAGGGCGTGGGTGTGCGGCGGCGGCCAGCCCGGCCCCTGGAGCTGGACAGTGGCGGGGAGGAGGATGAGAAGGAGTCGCTGTCGGTGTCCTCATCGTCGTCGGCGTCCTCGTCCTCGGGGTCCTCGACAAGCTCACCCTCATCCTCGGCCTCCGACAAGGAGGAGCGAGAAAGCACGGAGGAGGAGGAGGAGGGGGAGGAGGAGGAGGAGGAGGAGGAGGAGGAGGAGGGGGAGGGCGAGGAGGGCCCCCGGAGCCAGATCTCCTCCTCCTCGACCTCATCCACGTCAGATAAGGTACCACTCGGGTTGGGGAGGCCTGGGGGGCCGGGCCGGGCCGGGGGAGGGGGCCCTTCGCTCACCTTTCCTCCGTCCCTCCCCCAGGATGACGATGACGGAGACAGTGACGACGGAGATGGGTCTGAGAACGGCGACGAGGCCGCAGCCCTGTCGGAGCCGAGTGAGAAGGAAGAGGGGGACTCAGCTGGAGGTGAGCGGGGCTCCTGGCCCAGCCCGGGTCCCTCTGCCCAGGGCAAATTTCTTGACTTTGAAGTGTGAACTCAGTAAGACACAAACAGGGCGTGCCCTCCGATTCCTTTTTCGTGACGTGTCCAGCACGGGTCAGTCCACAGGGACAGAAAGCAGACTAGTGGGTGCTGGGGTGAGGGCGTGGTGGACAGGCGGGCGGTAGCTCAAGGGAACGGGCTGCTTCTAGACAAGTGCTAGTTGTCCACGTTGCGAACGTGCTAGATACCGCTGTATCGTTTACTTTAAAATGGTTAGTTTTGTGTTACGTGGATTTCACCTCAGCTTAAAAAAACGTGATGACTAGTTAGTAGCGACACAGGCGCGCACACATGCCCCCACACACCCGAGGGCTGTGTCCAGCCCAGCGCCGCCGGTTGTGAGACCTCTGGGGAAGTCCCTGGCTGGAGCACAGCAGATAACGACAGCGCCCCTGCCTGTGTCCCCCGCCTAGAGGAGACAGTGAGCATGGCCGCCTCCAAGGCTGGAGCCGAGTCCTCCAGTGAGAGCTCTGAGTCTTCTGACTTCGAATCAAGCTCCGAGTCCTCCTCAGCACCCTCAGAAGATGAAGAAGAACTGGCGGCAGGGGAGGAGGAGGAGGGGGAAGGGGAGGAGGCAGCTGCAGATGAAAGCATGGCTCCCGCGGCTCCTGACGAGGACTTTGAGGACCTGGCCACGGGAGCATCCACAACGGAGTCGCTGGTCCCAGAAGAGGAGGTGGACGTCGAGGCTGAGGACGAGGCCTCCGAGGCTCGGACCCCAATGCTGGAAGAGCCCCCCGTGCCTGTGGGTGTCGAGGAGCTGGCTGGCTGCAAGGAGCCCCTCGACGAGCCGGGCCTGAACCAGGAAGGGGCCAGGTTGCTGTCTCCAGAGCCCCCTGCTGGAGAGATGGAGGCCCGGCCCCTGCCATCCCCGGAGCCCGCCCCAGGTAACACTTGCAGCCCCTGGGAGGGCGGTGGGCATGGAGGCAGGATGTCCTCACCATGAGAATGAGCCCGGGCTCCTTTATACTGATCACTTAACCTTCACGAGTCAGTCTCCTCATCTGTAAGATGGGATCCGTGGGTTGTGCTTCCCCTATGAGGTCATATGGGAGGATAGAGTGAGATGACTTAGGGTGTGCCAGCATGGAGCCTGGCACCTGGTAGATCCCAGAGGGGTCTGCTGCTGTCACCATTCCTCTGTCGGTATTTCCCTGGGGTTTAGTCCCTGGACCATTAATTAGTCCCATGAGATGCTCCCAAAAGAGGGGGTGTGGGTGCGGGTGCGTATGCTCATTTCAGTGACAGAAAGCAGCAGAGGAGGCCTCGGGGTGCCGGGCCAGTCGAGAGGGGCCGTGGACGCTGCCCCCTCCACCATCTTGGTGGAGCTGCACAAAGCACGTTAAAGGCTCTAACACCGCCGTCCAATGGAACTTTCTGCAGCGATAGAAACGTTCTCTCTCTGTCCTGTCCCAATACTGTAGCCACTAGACACAGTGTTGCTAAGAGCACTTGAAAGGCGGAGAGTGCCACTGTGAAACAGAATTTGTGATGTTGTCTCATTTTCATTAGTATAAACTTACATAGCCACATGTGGTTAGTTTGTACCTGTAATAGTCCTTGAGGAAAGAAGCCCGCTGTGTTTTGTTTAATTCTGTGTTGTTTGGCAGTAGAACCACAGGTCTTTGAATATTGTTAAACGTATTTATTGAGCCTCTGTTGTCATCCCCAGTACTGTTTTAGGAACTGATAATACAACAGTGGACCAAAGAGACAAAAATACCTGGGGCTTACACTCTGGGGCAGGTTGATGGATGACGGCAGATAAGTTAGAAAATGTGTTCCGTGACAGTAGAGGTAAATGCTAGGAGAAAACCTTAAAGGCTCTGACAAGTCCTGCAGCAAAGAGACATGTTGGATTTTATTTGATAGAGCTCATTTTCTTGGTCCATGGGATGTTCCCTGTTCACAGGAACACTGTTCTAAAGACAGTGTCAAGGGCTACAACCATGTCTCCTGCATCTTTGATTTACTCCCACCAACATTTATCAGACACCTACTGTGTGCCTGACACTGGGCCGGGTGCTGAGCAGTCCTTGAGTGGCTTAGCTGGAGGAGGACAGTCCGTATACTCACGGAACCCCTAGGGACCCAGAGGGTATGAGTGCATACTCAGAGACGTGTCAAGTGCATAGTAGGGCAGCATAAGTAGGGCACTGAGGGACGTCTGAATCAAATAATAAAGGTCTGGTTTTTGCCCACCTCTTGGCAGAGAACAGCCTGGAAGCGGAGCCTGCGCCCCCGGCGCTGCTCTCCTTACCCCTGCAGCCACCGTTGCCGCCCGCTCGACCACCCCGGCCACCCAGCCCACCACCAGAGCCCGAGACCCCAGACCTCCCACTCCCACCAGTCCCTCTGGAGCCTCCCCACGAGGACCAGCCCCCGCGTACTCCAGGCCTCTGTGGCAGCTTGGCCAAGTCGCAGAGCGCAGAGGCGGTGCCGGCCACACCGAGCGGGGAGCCCCTGCCGTCGGGGGGCAGCAGCGGCCTGCCCCTGAGCTCCCCGCAGCTGCCAGGCAGCCCCTTCTCCTACCCATCCCCATCCCCCGGCTTGAGCAGCGGGGGCCTCCCGAGGACACCTGGCCGGGACTTCAGCTTCACCCCCACCTTCCCCGAGCCTGGTGGGCCCCTGCTCCTGCCTGTCTGTCCCCTCCCAGCTGGCCGGCGTGATGACCGGTCTGGCCCCCTGGCCTCCCCTGTGCTCCTGGAGACGGGCCTGCCGCTCCCTTTGCCCTTGCCCTTGCCCCTGCCCTTGGCATTGCCTGTACCCGTCCTGCGGGCCCAGACTCGGGCCCCCACCCAGCTGCCACCCCTGCTGCCTGCTCCGCTGGCCCCTTGCCCACCCCCCATCAAGAGGAAGCCGGGCCGGCCCCGGCGATCCCCGCCGGCTGTGCTCTCCTTGGATGGGCCCTTGGTCCGGCCGCCAGGAGGGGCCCCCCTGGGCAGGGACCTCCTGCTTCTGCCAGGCCAGCCACAGACCCCTGTCTTCCCCAGCACCCACGACCCCCGGACCGTGACCCTGGACTTCCGGAACGCGGGGATCCCGGCTCCCCCCCCACCCTTGCCCCCCCAGCCTCCTCCGCCCCCGCCTCCACCACCTGTTGAGCCCACCAAGCTGCCCTTTAAGGAGCTAGAGAACCAGTGGCCCTCCGAGGCCATCCCTCCGGGTCCCCGTGGGCGCGACGAGGTCACCGAGGAGTTCATGGACCTGGCCAAGGTGCGGGGGCCCTGGCGCCGGCCGCCGAAGAAGCGCCACGAGGACCTCGTGGCCTCAGCCTCCCCCGAGCTCTCGCCGCCGCAGCCCCTCTTTCGGCCCCGCTCGGAGTTTGAGGAGATGACCATCCTGTATGACATCTGGAATGGCGGCATCGACGAGGAGGACATCCGCTTCCTGTGTGTCACCTACGAGCGTCTGCTGCAGCAGGACAACGGCATGGACTGGCTCAATGACACGCTCTGGGTCTACCATCCCTATATCCTGCCACGCAGGGTGGGGGGCCGCACCTTCCCGGGATAGCGCACGTCACTGTCACTTATGGAGCAGTGTCTGTGCCGGCACCGTGCCAGGCTCTGTACAGAGTCATCACTGGCACTTTGAAACTCTGCCCCCTGTGCCAGAATTGGCAGGTCTCGGGGCTAAATGCAACAATGTCATTGTACAACGTGACAGAAGCAGGGGCTGACAGAAGGCTCACTCTCCCTGGCCGCCCCCCCATCGCCTAATTTAATCTTCCCAACAGCCTAGTGAGGTAGGGGCCGCTATATTCCCATTTTACATCCGAAGAAACCGAGGCTCAGAGAGGTTAAGTTACCTGCCCAAAGTCACACAGCTATGAAGTAGCAGAGTAGGGATTTGAACCCAGGCAAATCTGGCTCCAGAATCTGGGTTCTTAGTCACGATGCCACACCACAGTCGGTTATTACCACAACCATATGAAGCTGGCGCTGCCTTTACCCCTGTTGTACCAAACGAGTTTATTGAGCATTTACTCTGTGTCAGGAACTCTGCTAAGCAGCCTAAGCATCTGTAGTCATTCCATGGGGCATCGTTATTGCCCCAATTTGCATATGGGGAAACTGAGGCAGAAGGTGGAAAAAGAAACACACCCAAGGCCATGCAGCTGGGTACCTGTCAGAGTTCTGACCGCGGTGGAGTTGGCCAGTGGGCAGGTGCAGGGAAGTGGCGTAGGTGTGGGCAGTGGAGCTGGGGGCGTCCTCGGCCTCCTGCAGATGGGTCTGAGGGTGGAGAGGCCAGGCCCGGGAGGGCAGGTCTCCAGCAGGACTGGGAGGGGCTCTCCGAGAATGTCCATGTGGCCCTTGACCCACACCCACCCACCAGCCTCTCTTCAGCTAAGAAGAAGAAACGGGACGACGGCATCCGGGAGCACGTGACAGGCTGTGCCCGCAGCGAGGGCTTCTACACCATCGACAAGAAGGACAAGCTCAGATACCTCAACAGCAGCCGCGCCAGCACTGATGAGCCCCCCACGGACACCCAGGTACGGCCATCAGGCGCCTGGACACCCCGAGGCCTCCCGGGCTGGGCAGAGGCGGGTGGGGGCCCTCCTGGAGGGGGTGTCAGGCACCGGGAGCGGTTGTGGAGCCAGAGGGGCTGGTGCACGGAGCACGGAGGGTGCTACTCCCCGAGGGGCGGGCAGGGGAGAGCCTCCGAAGGGTTTTAATCAGGGAGACGAACAGAGTGGAGTTGCATTTCCAGAAGTTTCCTTCATTCTTCTTTAAATCAAGGAAATAAATTGGGTAGGTTGGACGTGGGGGGCCGTGTGGGAAAAAGTGGATGCATCTGAAAGACTCTCAGGAACATTGGAACATTAGAAGGTCAAATGGATGGGACTGGGGGCCTGGCTGGTTACAGGAGGCGGAATGGGGTGGGACGCCGCTGGGTCCGGCCTTGGGGACCGCGTAGCTGGATGCCAAGCACTGAGGTGAGAAGGAAGGTGGGGCCCCCACTTCGGGATGGTTTGAGTTTTGGGGTTTGTGGAACATCCAGGTCGTGAGGTCTGGCGGACAGTTAGATATATGGGGACAGTAGGCAGCTTGGGAGAGGGACGTCTGGTCCGGGGACCGAAATTTAGGCATCATGAGGACGGAAACGTTAACCAAAGGTCACAGCAGGGGGGAGCCGACAACCAAAGGTCACAGCAGGGGGGAGCCGACAACCAAAGGTCACAGCAGGGGGGAGCCGACCCGGGGAGAACATCTGGACGGGAGTCAGGTGTCTCCAGGTGTCAGTGGTGGGGACAGAGGAAGAGGGAGGCCAAGAGAGGGAAGGGACGCTAGGGTGCTGGGAAGAGCCGTGATTTTGAGTGAAGCCGCGGGGTGTTAGGTAGATAGACACCCACCACCTCTGTCCAGAAAGCGGAGATGCTTTCACGTCTAGCTGAGAAGGAAAGAGATGGCAAGAGTGACGAGAACAATGCGTCGTCATGTTTAAGATTAGAGGAACTTAAAAAAAATAAAATTAAATTTAAAAAAAGAAAAGAAAAAAAGATTAGAGGAACTTGAGCACGTTCAGATTCTGACGGGAGGGACCCAGTAGAGGAGAGGTGGCGATTAGGACAGGACGCTCAGAGCAAGGAAGCTGGGAAGCTAGGGCCGCAGAGCTTACGGCGGGGCTGCCGAGGATGAGACGGGGACACAGGTTCCCTGCGGCCCGCTCCCCCAGGCGGCCGCACCCCTCTCTGACCTGTCACCCGCCGTCCCCGTCCTCGTCCCCATCCTCACAGGGCATGAGCATCCCAGCGCAGCCTCACGCCTCCACGCGGGCCGGCTCGGAGCGGCGTTCCGAGCAGCGCCGCCTGTTGTCCTCCTTCACTGGCAGCTGTGACAGTGACCTGCTCAAGTTCAACCAGCTCAAGGTGAGGCTGGCCCCCGCCCCCCAACCCGGGGCGGCCACAGACTCCGGGACCAGGGCTCTCACCCCCATCCCCTTCCCTCCCCCAGTTCCGGAAGAAAAAGCTCAAATTCTGCAAGAGTCACATTCACGACTGGGGCCTGTTCGCCATGGAGCCCATTGCGGCCGACGAGATGGTCATCGAGTACGTGGGCCAGAACATCCGCCAGGTAAGCGCTGCCGGCCGGGACGGGCGTCGGGGAGGGGCCGCGGCCAGCCCCGCCCAGGCTGAGGCCTCTTCCTGGCCAGGTGATCGCGGACATGCGGGAGAAGCGTTACGAGGACGAGGGCATCGGTAGCAGCTACATGTTCCGGGTGGACCACGACACCATCATCGACGCCACCAAGTGCGGCAACTTCGCGCGTTTCATCAACCACAGCTGCAACGTGAGTGCCCGGCTCGGGGCCGCCGCCCCTGCCGCTGTGCCAGGAGGACCCGCGACCGGAGGGCACAGGAACCGGCGCGGCCTCCTTCCCGAGCTCGGGGCCCACGGGGGTAGCGGGGAGGGAGGTGGAGGTGTGAGGCCTTATCCGAGGAGCCGTTCTCCTCTGAGCTTCAGTTTTCTCATCCGTAAAATGCGCGCGATGAGACCAGAGGCGCTCATGACGTGGTCCGTACAGCTGGTAATTACAGAGTGCCTTCTCCGTGCCGGGCGTCTTCTATGCCTCTGGGGCAGTGCCGGCCAGTAGAACTTTCTACGGTGACGGAAGCGCTCTGCGTCTTTGCTGTCCACTGACATACGTGTGTGGTGTTGAGCCCTTGAAACGTGGCCGGTGTGGCTAAAAGACTGAGTGTTTAACTTAAAGAGTCCCACTCGGCTAGTGACGGCTGACATGGCACAGGTCTGGGTGTGGAGGTGGGCGTTGATAACAAGGGCGGTCCTCCTCTCGTGAAGATAGAAGCACAGGGAGCTTCAGGTGGAGGACAGGTACCCCTGGCTGTAGGTTCAAGTCTTGGCATTGCTACTTAGTGAGCGACCGTAGGCAGGTTCCTTCGTGTCTTGGTGCTTCAGTTTCCTAATCTGTGAAACTGGGATGATAACGATCCCTCCTCGCGGGTTGTTGGGCGGACCAAGCGGGTGACTGAGGGCAGGCCTTCTGTGCAGATACAGCGGGCGCTCAGTACGTGCCAGCTCGCACGACTGTGACTTGGTCGTACCCTGGGGCCCTTAGGGACTTCGCTGTGCGTGTCCTGTGAGAGCTGAGGGATAAGAGGGAATCACCCGGCGGGGTAGTGAGTGAGGTGAGGCCTGGGGCAGGGAGGGAGAGCGCCTGTTTGAGGGGCCGTGGGAGGAGGTGGGGGCAGAGGGCAGGGTGAGAGGATGAGGTCGGCGGGGTTGGTGGTGGCTGGGTCACTCGGCCTTGTAAGCAGAGCTGAGAACTTTCTCTAAAAGCCGAGGCCGGCTATTGCCCCGGGGTGACAGGATTTGCTGTCCCTTTGGAAAGATTTCCCTGGCAGCTGGGTCAGGAGTTATTCCGAGTTCAGAGAGGCAGCGGAGCCGCTGCAGGCCAGGCAAGTGATGACAGAACCAAGAGGCCCTTTGAGGCAGAAGCCGCTGGGCTTGGTGGGAGGGGAGGCGGCGGGGTGGGGGCTGGGGGGGGGCAGATGCTTGGGGGACTGGGTGCATGGAAGGGCCACTCCCTAGGTTTGAGTTTACTGACTCAAAGTTGTCTCCTTGAGCTGCCAAAGGTGGATATCGAGCAGCTAGTTGGATCTGGGGGCCTGGAGTGCGGGCGGGCAAACCTTTTCTGTAAAGGGCCAGGTAGTAAGTATTTTTGGCTGTGTGGCCCAGACTATCTCATAGCAACTACTTAGCTGCCATTGTAACAAAGGTAGCCATAGGCAATATGTAATGGATGAGCGTGGCCATGTGCCAATGAAACTTTATTTTCAAGAACAAGCAGCTGGGGGCGGGAGTTTGCTGACCCCTTCTCTAGAGCTCACAGGTAGGGCCTGGGCTAGAAACATAGATTTGGGGCTCACCTGTGGTATAAAAGTAAATTGAATATTTCTCTGCAAAATTTGTTATTATTACAGTCATGTTTCTTATTTAATATCAGAGACAGGGGGCCATGGTCCGCCAGATGGGGGAGCCGAGGCCTAGGGCAGGTGGCCAGTGGGCGGTGGGGTCGTGGGGCCAGTACCTCAGGCCTTGAGCACGGGGCTCAGTTGGCTTTGGGGGACTGCGGTCAGGGAGGGCCCGGGTGGGGTCCCAAGTGGGTCGGCTCACCCTCCCCACCACATCCCACCCACAGCCCAACTGCTATGCCAAGGTCATCACCGTGGAGTCGCAGAAGAAGATCGTCATCTACTCGAAGCAGCACATCAACGTCAATGAGGAGATCACGTACGACTACAAGTTCCCCATCGAGGACGTCAAGATCCCCTGCCTCTGCGGCTCCGAGAACTGCCGGGGGACCCTCAACTAGGCCCGGTGCCGGGGGATGTCAGCCGCCCCCGGCGCCCGAGCGTGGACCCCTGGCCCCGGGGCCAGACCCCACCACCCACCCCCATTTCAGGTGCTGTCCCTCTACCCAGCAGCCGCGCCAGGGCCCGGCGCCCCCAACACTACCCCCAGGACCCACCGCAGCTCCGGCCCCTCAGTGGGAAAGGGCTTCTCTGTCTCTCAGCCCACGTCTCTTCTTTCGTTTTTTTTAAAGAAATGCTCCTTTCGGGACTTTGGTTTCCGGTGTAAATGTCTCCCCCCACCCCCCTACCTCCCCGGCCGTCTCCCCTTCCTCCACCTCTCTGTCTTCTCTGTCCCACCTTCCCTTCCCCGTCAGCCTCTTCCCACGAATGCTGCTGCTATGTTGTTTTCGTCTTCTCGTTCTTTTCTTCCTCTTCATAAGAAAAGACGCTTTAACCATTGAAATGTGAAGGCAGAATCAGAGAGCGGGACCCCCGGCAGGGGCTGCGTGGTTTGATGGCGTGTCGGCCCACGTTCTGGAACCCTCCGGGCCCGGGCGCCGGGCCAGGTGCTGCAGAGGAGGGGGGTCGGGCCAGGCGGCTTTGACCTCAGAACACTACGGAAGGCCCCCTCTCTGCCGGTGGACTCAGTGAGAAGACCCCCCCCCTCTTTCCGACCCCCTTCCAGTCTGTTCCTTCCCCAGCAGCCTGGGGGTGCCTTCCTCCCTCCCCCCAGCAGACCCTGGTGGAGCCAAGCTGGTCCCAGGCAGGAATTTCCCCTGGGGCTCTCCCTGCCACCCCACACCCCTCCACCCCCCAAATCTTGGGTTCAGTGTTTACTTTCTCATTCGAATGCCAGCGGGGTGGGGGGGAGGGGGGGGCTGTGGGGGGTGCTGGAAGGGTTGTGTTTACTTACCCTCTCCTGCCCTCACCTTCACCCCCAGGGGAGAGAAGCACCTCCCACCAGGGCAGGCGGTCCCGAGTCCCGCCACTACGGGTGTCTGACCGAATGCGTGTGGCGTATTTTTGTTTGCTTTTGTTTGCTTATAAGCTTCACCCGATCGCCCCCAGCCCATAGCCTGACTCACCCTGCCAGCAAGCCCCTCGCCCCAAGAAGTCAAGAGCATATTTATTTTCAGAGTGAGAAGATTTATTTCTCCCAGAGAAAGGAAAATCTTGGAAAAGATTTAAAAACTCAGATCTACGTCTGACAGGTTTTTTGTTTTTTTTTTTAACCCTTGGCATCATCTTCTTTAGAGTTCCTTTCCATGGATTTTTTTTTTTCTTGTGCGTGTATAAAATCAAAACGAAGGGGAAAAAAAATAGGTTTTTGAAGTTCAGAACAGATTTCTGTACATAGGCTGCCATAAAGGACTTTTTTTCGGGAACATTGTTTCTTGTAGAAACATGTGGGAAGAATTTTTTGCTTATTTCTTTGTACTTCCAAAAAACCACACACACACACACACACACACACACACACACACAAGCAAGTCCCCCGCACCCCAGAAAGCAAAGCAGGCATGTATATAATTTATGGAAAGTGACTGTTGTGACCAGCAGTCATCCTCACCAGGACAGGAGAGCTCCCGGCGGGGCTGCCCCGACCTGCAGACCCTGCACATGCAGGCCCGGAGCCTCTGGTATCTCAGCTTGTGTCAAGCTTGTTATCATGTAAATTCTGTACAAAGAATTGTTATTTTTCTCTTTTTTTTTTTTTGTCGTTGGTGGTTTTGTTGTGTTTTTCTTTTTTTCTTTTTCTTTTTTTTTTTTTTAATTTCTTTACCCCATGCCCTCTCTGTTTGAGACTATGCCCACCGGTTTCAAGGTCCATGAAATCGGTGGCATTAAGACACGGAGGGGGACCCGGGCACAGCGGCAACCTTCTCTTCCTTTTGCGGTTTTCTGCCTCATTGTGCAACTGAGGAAATATTTATTTTTCACATGAGGAAATGTGTAGTTTGTAGAGACGGCCGATTTAAGTTACTTCTGCAGCCCCCAAGGGGCTGTCTTCAGTCTGTCCCCTCCTCCCGTAAAAGAAGTGGGGCGGGGGGAATGTGAGGAAACCAGGGTCCAGGGTCCTGCCTCACCCCTCACCCTGGCCTCACCTTGCCCAACCAGCCTTCCCTAAGGGCGAGCAAGGGCCTGGACCCTCCCTGTCCCCAGGAACCCCCGTCCCACCCCTGAAATGGCTTGCAATAGCCAGAAATGTGTCAACTCATTTTTCTTTTCAATGCCTTCATTTTCATTGAACAAACCTCTGCTTTTGAAGAATTGGGGGTTTCTGCTTTTTCTTTTTCTTGTCCCTGCCCACCCACCCCCGCCTCCCTCCTCCAGCAAAGAAGAGAACCCATAAGTTTTAGGGATGTTTGTGCATATAGACTCTCATCGTACGTAACTTGTTTTGAAGAGAAGTGTTTCCGTTGTGGGTGTGTCTTGCTGTAAATACTTGTTCATATTTTTGTGAATTCAATACTATGTACCATTGTATTATAGTAACTTTTATAAAGCAAACCATAAATATACTGACTTTTCTTACAGATACGCCATCTCCCTTGCTCTCCTCTCTCTTTCTTCTCCTCCTCTCTTTCTGTTGGGGGCACACCCTGCTCGCTAAGGAGTGGGTGCTCCGGTAGTCAGGGGTAGGGGTGGAAGGAGCTAGGTGGGGGGTGGTCCATTCAGACCATCTGCTTTTTAAAAAACATACATATTTTTCTTCCACTTTTATTGAGCTATAATTGACGTACAGCACTGTAAGACCAGCTGTTCTTAAACTCTAAGCCTGTAGGTGGATTCTTTGAACTGGGACAAGTTATAGTCAGACTAGACCTTCCACAGCTTTCAAGTTTTCCTTCTAGAACTCTTCTTAAAACCTTAGGTATCTAACACTGCTAATGGTCTACAATTAAAGGAAACAAGATCAAATATCCTATTTCTATTACTAGAAGATCTTGGAAAGGTGGTACCTCAGAAATGATTAACACTAAGGAGACATCACTCTGGTCTGTGAGGCAGGAGGGGGCTGATAAAACAGTCACCAGTTGAGAAGAATTAAATGTATGCAGTGTTGTGGGTATTCCACAGGTTCTGTGCCCCACAGGTCGCAACTCTGCCTGATCCAGTGGTGGGGTAACTGAGGGACCCACAGAGAGTTTGTTAGAAGATGTCCACTTATCTTTGAGAAGGACAGGCTCAGAACCTGAGCAAAAAGCAGTGTGACTGAAAAGAAGCTCACTTCTTACTAAGGAAGCACAAATTATACCATGATACCACTTCCCCTGTCAAGTGGCAGATACCAGGGTTGGTGAGCGCGGGGTGAGGGGCACTCACGCATCGTTACTGGAAGCATTCGTTGTGCAACCTTTAGGAGGAAAAATTAGATATTAATGATCAATATTTAAAATGCCCATAAACTCTTGGCCCAAATGTTCCACTGTCAGGAATTGAACCTGAGAGCCACGAGCAGGCAAGGATACTGTACAAGGACGTTCTTTGCAGCCTTACTTGCGAGCAAAGAAATGAAGGCAAGGGAGGTGTCTCTCATTGGTGGGCTGTTTTCTTGGAATTGTCCATCCAGACAGGTGGACACCACTAGAGTTGGATTCGTGGGAACAGAAAAAGAGTTGACAGGCAGGGCCAGAAAAGAGAAGGCAGGGGCAGCTGCTGGCCATTCGCTTATTCAATATTTATTGAATAAATATTTATTGAGCACCTACTATGTTCCAGGTACTCCTCTAGGCACTGGGGCTACAGGAGTGGAGAAAAAACACTTCCTGTCTTCAGGGTGATTGTGTCCTTGTGGGTGAGTCAGGCAAACATGAAGAATAAACGCTATGATAAGGAGAAAAATAGCTATGAGAAGGGAGTGTCGGTGGAAGAGAGGCGAAATTTTAAACGGTGTTCAGGGAAGCCCACTTACCTGACAGGTGAACAAAACTCAAAGGAGAAAAGGGAGTCAGCCCTGTGGAGACCCGGGTCAAAGGAGATAGGGAGTTAGCCTGTGGAGACGTGGGGGAAAGGTATTCCAGGCAGAAGGAACAGTGAGTGCAAAGGTCCTGTGGCAGAAGACTGCCTGGTGTATTTGAGGACCAGCAAGGAGGCTTGTGTAGCTGCAGCCGAGTGACGGGGAAGGGTGAGTAAAGGAAATGAGCTCTGAGAGGTAGATCTGGTGGGGAAGTGGGGGAGGCAGATGCTGCAGAGCCTTGCAGGGCAGCACAGGGACAACCCAGGGCGTCCAGCCCAAGGCTCACAAAAGAAACACACGTGCAAATCTGAGTTTCCTTCAGCTTTCCTCTCCAACCTGCTGCCGTATTATTTTCCACCTCGATCGATGGCGTTTCTGTCCCACGCCTCCACCCACCACTGCTGCCGCTGGTTACCTAAGCTCAAAGGCTGGAAATCCTGGGCTTCTCCTTTCCCTCAGCTACCAAGGCTGATGGTTCTCCTTCTATGGTATTCAAATGCATCCACCTCTCCCTCCGTCCCTCAGCCCCACAGGGAAAGTCCTCCCCTCACTGCTTCTGCTGTGGGGGCCAAAGCAAAGCCTCAACTCAAGACGTCTGCGTGCACAGAGCAGACGGGGCTGTGCTGGAGAGGGGCAGGTGCCAGGTAGACTTGGGCGAGAGCCCCTCATCCAGGCCCCTCTCCAGAAATAACAAGAGCAAACACATAGTGCTGACGCTGTGCCAGCAACAGTTTTAAACATCTTTGATATCAAACTCACCGTAGTGCAGGACTCCCCTGGCGGTCCAGTGGTTAAGACCCCGCGCTTGCACTGCAGGGAGCCCGGGATTTGATACCTTGTCGGGGAACTAAGGTCCTGCATGCCCCTCAGCCACAAACAAACAAACAAAATGAACAAAAAACAACAACCCAAAAACAGTAGCGCTAGGAGGTATTATCCCTATTTAACAGACAAGGGAAACCGAGGCACTGAGAGATCAAGTAGCTTGCCCAGGACCACACACAGCTAGCAAGAGGCTGACCAGGTGGTGGGGCTTCCTAGTCTGTGCTCAGCTAATGAGGGTCGGCTCTGCCCATGCTCCATCTGAAGAGGCACCTACCGCCCTGTGCCAGCTGGTTTGTCACTGCACAGAAAGGCAAGGCCAGAACTGCCTGGTTGTCCCAGGTGGAACCAGAACCGTAGAGTTCGTATGTGAAATATCCTGGCCTTCTGAAAGGTGGACTCGAATTTGTTAAAACCAGGCAGACGAAATAAAATACATCTGTGAGCCAGATCGGGCCCGTGAGCCAGATCGGGCCCGTGAGCCACCAGTTTGCAACCCACTGTGTTACAGAGTTTCCCTTCTTTGCATGAACCATGGGAAAATAGAAGGAGGGTATCTCTGACCAGCAGCACCGGCCTGGGACCTGACGTTGTTCCTCTGGTTTCTCACTGCTGTTCTTTTCATTTCTGAATTCATGATCCTAGAAGCCCTGATTTCTATAACCTGAGGGGGGTGGAAAAATTCCTCCCAATTCCTCCATTGTACCAACTCCGATTGATTTTTTTTTTCTTACACTGAGATCCACCTGCTCCTATTTCTGAGTTGACTTCTCCCCAGGGAGGGCTGTCAAGCATCAGAAGTAGGGAATTCCCTGGCCGCCCGGTGGTTAGGGCTCCGCACTCTCACTGCCCAGGGCCGGGGTTCGATCCCTGATCGGAACTAAGATCCCACAAGCTGTGCGGTGCAGCCAAAAAAAAAAAAAAAGAAACCAAATAACACGAAGAACAAAAAGAAAAAAAGAAAAAAGAAAGAAAAAATCAGAAGCAGAAGGGATCCTATTTGCCCCCACCTCCTCTTCTCCGGTTTTGAAGAAAATTTTCCTTCTAAGTGTTTTAGGACCAGTAGCTCCTTTCCCGACTGTGTCACTCTTTTTTGCAAGGGCCATTCACACTTGAGTATGAACTGGCCTCTCTTCAAATGGAGTCCACGGCAGGAGCAGGGTTGGGGGGAGTGGAGCTGCATCGGGGGTGTGAGGGAGTAGGCACTGGTGTCTGCCGTGCTGTGGGTAGAGGGCAGAAGCTGAGGGGTGCAGATCCCTTTTACCAGCTCTCACACCAGGAACCATGTGCCGTGGGTGCTGAGCGAGGATGATGCCCCAAAGTCCCTGGGCTAACACTCTCCTAAGTCCAGAAGTTTGGGTTCAGGGCAGCAAAGTTGGGTACAGCTCATCCTTGGAGATCATAACGCCATCGGACAGGATGCTGCCAAGCTTTGTCCCACCTTAGGGCCTTTACCCTTGCTGTACCCTCTTCCTGGGATGCTCTTTCCCCAGATTTTCCCATGGCTGGCTCCCAAATGTCACCTCCCAGAGGGGCCTTCCCTCGGTCGACATTAGTCCTTCAGTCCCACCTTCACCTCTACACAAGCTCATCACCTGCTTTATTTTCTTTTTTTGGCTTTATTTTCTTTTTTTGGCTTTATTTTCTTAATAGCACTTACCACTCTACAAAACACTATTGTCTGTCTTTCCCTTTAGCGTGTAGGCCCTCTGCACCTCTTGGTTCCAGAACTCTCCGCGACCTGCACGGTCCTACTTAGCCCAGCGCTTGCCCCCCGCGCCTCCTCGGCTCCCGCAGCCTCTGCACTCCTAACGCGGATGTCTCCTACAGTGCTGCCGCCCTGAGCTCCCCCTGGCGGCCAAAGAACCTCACTGCTCCAGCCCGGCACAAACACGTGCACACCGCCTTGGACCCCAGTCCGCTTTATTCCGGAGGGCGGGAGACTGAACAGCCCTACCAAGCGGGCGAGTTAGGAGGTAGGCGGAGTCTTGTGGGGGTGGGGGGGAGGTCCCGGAGCCGGCTGGTGGGCGGGGTCTAAAGGGAGTGGCCAGTAAGGAGGGCTCGCTGTTCAGGGCAGGTGGAGGGGGCGTGTTCCAGGACGAGGGGGCGTGGCCCACCGTGCGCCGGCAGGCGGGCGGGGCCTCGGTGGGTCAGGCGGCACTAGAGCGGCCTACATGCCGGACCCAACCCCGTTGGTCTCCATGTCGGTGAGGTTGCCCCGCAGGTCTTGCTCCTCCTCGAAGGCCTTGAACAGTGAGTTGAAGTTGCCGGCTCCAAAACCCTGGAGCGGGAAAAAGGAGGTGAGCTGCGGGCCCAGAAAGCCAACCGCTGGGGACAGGCGGTCCTTAGTGGTACCTGGTGGTTGTAGCGCTGAATGACTTCCAGGAAGAGCGTGGGCCGGTCCTGCATGGGCTTGGTGAAAATCTGCAGGAGGTAGCCTTTCTCGTCGTAGTCCACCAGGATTTTCAGCTCCTAGGTGGGAGACAGGGGACTGGGTAAGGGGGAGGCTGGCTGGCCCCTCTAGCCTGGAATGGTGGGATATTTAGAAAGGCCATGGGGGCTCCTGCACCCCCAAAGCCAAGAAAAGACCCTTTTCTGCAGCAGTTCCAGACACCTCCACATAGATCCCCCAATTGTCCTATTACCACCTCCCCGCCTCAGCCCCTGTGTTAGCCACCCAAGGCTGGCCTGGACCACCCAAGTAGCACCCACACAGCTCTCCCTGCTTCTGCTCTTGCCTCCTTACAATCCATCTTCCCCACATTCAGGGATCTTTCAAAAATCAGATCATCTCACTTCCCTGTTTAAAACTCCCCAGTGGAAGCCAGAACCCTCATATGTGGCTGGTGGAAATGTAAAATGATGCAGCCGCTGTGGAAAGCAGTCTGGCAGTTCCTCAGAAAAGCAGAAGTAGAGTTACCATATGACCGACCCAGGAATTTAACTCCTAGGTATCTACCCAAGAGAATTAAAACGTATGTCCACACAGATACTTGTTACCCAGATGATCATAGCATTATTCATGATAGCCTAAAAGTAGAAACAAATGTCCATCAGCTGATGAGTGGGTAAGCAAAATGTGGTCTATTCATCCAATGGAATATTATTCAGCCATAAAGAGGAATGAAGGACCGACACAGGCTACAATATGGATGAACCTTGAAAACATGATGCTGAGTGAAAGAAACCAGTCACAAAAGATTATATGATTCCATTTATATGACATGTTCAGAAAAAGCAGCTCTATAGAGACAGAAGATCAGTGGTTGCCTAGGGCTGAGGGTGAGGAGGTGGAATGGGGAGATTGGGAGGTGGTGGCTAAGAGGTTTGAGGTCTCCTTTTAGAGTGATGAAAGTGTTCCAAAATTGATTTCAATGATGGCTGCATAATATAGTGAAGGGCCAAAAACCACTGAATTGTGTATTTTAAAAAATGATGTATGTTATGTGCCTTAAATATCAATAAAGCTGTCAAAAACAAAACCAGAAAAACCTCCAATGGTTTCTGGCCACAGAAGAACAAAATCCGAACTCCTAAATAGCCTACCAGAGGAATCGGCTCCTGCCTACCTCTTTGACCTGGGCCACTCCTCAAACGCTTCCTTTCATTCACTCTGGCCCTCTTTCTGTTTCTCAGATACTCAGAGCTTGCTCTTACCTCAGGACCTTTGCACTTGCTGTTCCCTCTGCCAGGACTGCTCTTTCTCTAGGTCTTCACACAGCCAACTCCCTTTCATCATCTCGATTTCACTGAAATGTCACCTCCTCAGAGAGGCCTTCCCTGACTGCCTCCTATGTAGCAGCCCCAGATCACTCTCTGTCATAGCCTGTTTTAAGTTTCTGCACAGCACCAACTCTCTCTCTCTCTCTCTCTCTTTCTCTCTCTCTCTCTCTCTCTATCTGATGGTGTTTGTGTTATTTATTTGTCATCTGTCTTCTCACTAGGATGCAAGTTCCATGACGGCAGGGACCTGGTCCGCTTTCCCGGCTGCATCCCAGTGCCTGATGCAAGGTTGAGACAACATTTGTGAGGCAAGATGGAACTCAGGGCTTGTTTTCCTCGGCTGACCGAGGATCCTGTTCTAGGCCTTACCTCCAGAACATCAATATTCTCCTTCACCCGGATCTTGGCCGACTTGAGCTTCTCCCGCAGTTGTTTGTAGTATGTGAACGGAACAGCCAAAAACTCCATGCCTCTCTCTCTCAAGTGGCGAATCTGTCTCAGAGCAGGGTCAAGGTCAGTCCTTCTCTCTCCATGCTCAACACTCCCAGCCAGGGGGAAGTGCTGGGCCAGGAGTGGGCAGGGTCCCTACTCCAGCTGCCCCAAACTGCCAGGATGCAGTGTGACCTCATCCCCTTCCTCCTCTGGGCCTTGTGGGTCCCGATGGAAGAACAGCAATCACTAACATTTATGGGACCTCACCACGTGCCTCTCTCGAGCACTTTCTATGTACTGTCTCATTATGTCGATGCAGTAATCTTTTGAGACATTTGGATGATTATTCTCCCCATTTCATAGCTGGGAAAACTGAGGCATTGAGAGATTAAGTATTGATATCTATTCTCAACATAGGAGCCAGAGGGATTTTATTATTAAAATACAAGTCAAATCATGTCACTCCTCTGCTTACCCAACGGTGGTGTCTCAAAGTCCTCACCATCTGCCCCCACTCCTACCTTCTCACCGCATCTCCTACCCTTCTCTTCCTTGTTCATTCTGTTCCAGCTGTTCCTTTAACCTTCCTCTACCCTGGCTGTCCCTTCTTCCTGGGGTGCTTTCCCCAGATTTCCATTGCTTCCTCTCTGTCTTCTGCATTCTTAAATGTCTCCTTCTTAGCGCCAGGACTTTGGTGACCGCCTAATTTAAATATACAAAGTCCTGGGACTTCCCTGGTGGTCCAGTGGGTAAGACTCTGCCCTCCCAGTGCAGGGGCCTGGGTTCGATCCCTGGTCAGGGAACTAGATCCCACATGCCGCAGCTAAGAAGCCCGCGTGCCACAACGAAGATCCCGTGTGCCGCAACTAAGACCTGGCACAGCCAAAATGAATAAATTAAATAAATTTTTTAAAAAAGAAAAAGAAAAAGGAAAACTTGAAATTAAAAAAAAAAAAAAGAAAAGTCCTTCACCCTCCCTCGCCCATGGCCCTGCTTTATTTTCCTCTAGAGCACTCACTGCCATCTAACAGAGATATTTTACTAATTTTGTTTTGTGCCTCCATAAGGGTAGAAACTGTTGTCTTGTGGGCTAATGTATCCCAAGTACCTGAAACAGTGCCTGGCACGTAGTAGGTGCTCAATAAACATCTCTTGCGTGAATGAATGAATGAATGAATGAATGAAGTTGCCATGGTCATGGTGAATTCTTGGTTGGGCCGGGACTGAATGGGACAGGCCAGGCTCTTGTCCACTTGGTCGTACTGCCACATTGAGAACAGGTGGGACCCAGCCTCCCCGGGGGCTGGAGCCATAGACTCAGGACATTTAATTTGGATGAAAGGACCTAGTGGATCTTGTAGCTTAATATCCTCATTTTCAAGTTGATGCAACTGCAGCCCAGAGAGGGGGTTGAATCCCCCAAAGACTCACAGTAAGTTACCGGCAGAACCAGGTCTAGAGCCCAGGCTTCTTGTTACTCTGGCACTTGCTACTTCTGCAGCAGAGAGACCAAACTCTCTAGGGTGGGACTATGCCTGCACCTGAGTGGCACGAGCCAGTAAGGGAGCCCTGTCAGCCGTCTGGGCTGACGAAGGGGACCCAGGACTGCCACTCGTCACCCCCATCCCCAGCCTCTGACTCCGTTTTGCAGAGTTTGGCTCTGGAGCTGAATGGGAGGTGAATTAGGACGAGGAATGGGCTTCTAACCGCTGTGATGATGTCTTCGGTCTTGAGAGCGATGTGCTGGACCCCGGCGCCCCCGTTATAGTCCACATATTCCTGGGGGAGGGGAGCAAGGAAACCATTGTCAGTGGCCCCGTCACCCACACCCCTGCCCCTGCGAGAGCCCTCGAACCTCTTCCCTGCTTCCTCCTAACCCAGCCAAGGCCCCTGGGGCCCGAGGGGGGCCCCACCTGGATCTGGGACTTCTTCCTGCCCGGCGCTGGCTCGTTAATGGGCATTTTGATGGACTCCTCGTAGTTGGCCACCACGATGGACCGCAGAGAGCTGTACTCCGTGTGCACTTGCGTGTCATCCACGGACCAGAAACGGTGGAACTGCAGGTTCTTCAGGTACCTGTGGGGGGTGGCCGAAAGGGCACAATGGCTCTGATGTTGGCCTGGGACCTGCCCCCTGCCCCTACTCCACCTTCCAGAATTTGTTCCCTGAGCAGGCTCCACAAAGGGTACCACCTTTCACATCACATACATCATAGCTTTGTACCTTTATTATGACAATTTTCCTTTGGGTGGAAGTAAAGCATCTGATAACAAGGTCTATATACATGGCACCACTCCAACAGATGGGGGTGCTTTTGAGAAAGGGTACTTGCTTCTAATTTGCACACACGTGCTCTTTGGGCAGTGACAGCCTTCCTCCAAGCCTCCCTGGACTGTGACACCCCCTGTGCTGATTCCCCAAGGTTCCTCAGAGGGAGGACCGGTGGGTCACTTTGGGCCTTAAATCCTCTGGTCTCCATGGTAACAGTTTTTCAGGGAACAGATGACTCAGTGACCTCAGACTAACCTGCCCCCACCTCGTGCTCTATTTCCTGACAAGACCTGGGAGTGGGCCTGTCACACGTGTGGGAAGGGCTTGGGCCAGGGACTCACCATTCTGAGGCAGACACCATCTCCTGATCAGGCTGGTTTCCCACAATGTGATCAATTATCTCGAGACTGCAGTTGGGCCTGGGAGAGGGAGGCAGTTAGGGGGTGAGGAGAAGGCTACTCCCTAAATCTCTTCCTTCCCCCAGCCCCTCAATAACAGTAACTACTCATGATTCCATAGCACTTACTATAGACACTTTATTTGCATCAACTCACGCGCTATTACTAGCCCCATTTTACAGATGAAGAAACTGAGGCTTAGAGAAATAACTTGCCGAGGTTAAATAGCTAGTAAGTGACAGAGCTGGGATTTGAACCAAGGCAGTTGGGTTCCAGACCCTAGGCTCTTGGCCTCTATGCTGCCTCTTCAAGCCATCCTGGGGGATGCTCAGGGGCTCCCCAGCAGGGACCAAGATGCTCTGTCCCCTCTGCATGGAAGAGAGGGCACCCCACCTTTGCCCCAAGGGGCACTCACAGCTTGGAAAGTAGGGGGTCGACGAATGCTGGGGCCTCGAATCCAGGCAGGAACCAGCCGGTGTAGTTCATCTTCTCCACCAGGGTGTGTGTAGTATCCCCATACTGTGGGTGGCGAACAGCCTGAGGTCCCACCCCTGCTCAGGCCAGGCTGCATTTCGTGGTGCCCACACAGCCCTGGGTTCCAACCCAGACCTGGCCCTAACTCCAAGCGTGATTTTGGGCAAACCACTTCCCCTTTCCAAAATGAATTGCAGTCTGACATTTGGGAATTTGACAGTCTGTCTGCCCCACAGGACCAGAAACTCTGTGGAGGCGGGGATGCCGTTTTGCTCATGATGCTGTCCTGGCACGTAGTAGGTGCTCAATTAAAATGTGTTGCCTGAATGAGGAATGATGAGGGCGTTGGATCTAATTATATGGAAGGGCCTTTTCAATCATTCTAACAATCTTTCAGTTGTATTAAATCTTGAGGAGGAGGGACCTATGATTGTATCAGGTGCTAAACAGACTTGGTAATCTTTGCTGCGTGTCTGTGATATGCCAAGCGCTGTTGTTCTAAGTGCTATACACGGATCATCTCATTTGATCCTTTAAATGACCTTGGGAGGAGTTATAGCTGAAGAAACAGGCACAGAACGGTTAATTAGCGTGTGGCAGATCACATAGGTGGACCACGAGGTGGTAACTTGCTCATTTAAATGGAGTCGCAGAGAGGTGAAGTGATTTGCCCAAAGTCACACACCTTGAGTGGGGCGGGGCTTCCCTCCCACCTCCTTCCCCTGACCCACCCATCTCCTTCCTTGCATCCCCATGCTATCAGCCCCCACTGGGGAGGAAGGGAAGCCCAGAGGCGTGACTGGTAGCCCTCCTCAGCCTCTGCATACCAGCCAAGAATACAGGAGATCAGGGTCCAGGGAGAATGTCTGCACTTTGAGGCACAAGTGTGGGATGGTATAATGGAGTCGGGGGTTGGGGAGGGGGGTCCTGGCATCTAAGTGGGTGCTGACAGCAGGAGAGGTAGGGCACTGAGGTTAACTCACCGTCTGCAGCACAGCAAACTTCACCCTCCCAAACTTATCTTGCTCTACCCAGGGTTCCCGCACGATCTTGGCGCCTCGTTCCCGGGCTTTCTGCAGAGGAGATGGGGTGGGGAGGTAGTCGGTGCTGGACCCTCAGTGCTGGACCCTTTGGCTGCCCCTGCTGGATCCCCTCTGCGTGGTCCTGCCGCAGCCTCCTCCAGTTTTTCCATCCCCAGGCAGGAACTCCAGCGAACTTTAGCTGTTGCCCTTGACACCCATGGCTCATGCCCATTTGGCAGATAGGGTAACTGAGGTCCAGGCCCAGAGCTGGGGCTATTTAAGACAAACCAGGTGCGGGTGGGGGTCTGTCCTGCCTGTCCTGTGCTAACTCACTCTGTGGCCCTTCCCCGTCTCTAGTCCTCAGTTTCTTCATCTGTAAAAAGGGTGGTTGGATAAGACAAATACAAGCTGACATTTATTGAGCACCTACTCTGTGTCACACCCTCTCCCAAGTGCCTTACATGCATGAATCATGTATTTGATATTTAGCAAAACCTTATTACTGCACGTCTATGCTTATCACATGTCAGGCACTGTTGTAAGTACTAGCCTCTTTCATCTGCACAGCAACATTACATGAAAGGCACTATTATTGTCTCTATTTTATAGATGAGGACATTGAGGCACAGAGAATTTAAGTCACTCACCTGAAGTCACACAGCTAATAAGATTGAGACCCAGCAGTCTGCCTCTGGAATCTACACTCTGAACGTCTAAACTGCCTCTTGAATACTGCGTTTGGTACAGTCATGCTCAAGAAATGATGATTGTGATCTCGTTTCCTCTTTGTAACAACTCAGTGAGGTAGGTGGTTATCCCCATTTTACAGATGCAGAAACTGAGGCTCAGACAGAGGTTGCACGCCTACTAAGAGGCAGAGTGTCACTGGAACTCAGGTGGGTGTCAACCAACATCTGGGCGCATCACTCCAGTGTGGCAGTGTCCTCCAGCCCTGACTGATGGGGGTCCCTGTCGCAGACAGAGGGCAGGCCGGGCCTCGCTGCTTCGTCTCCGTGCCAGCCCAGGTGCGGCCTCACCTGCACGATGTAGTCACAGTCCTCCACCTCGAAGGCAATGTCCTTCACTCCGTCGCCATGTTTCACCAGGTGATCGCCCATCTCTGTGGCCGGCAGGGGAGGTGGGTGGCGCTGGAGTCACGGCCCCTCCCCTGCACTCTCAGCCTTCTGGACTTCATCTCCTTCTAGGCTGAGGCCCCTCCCTGAGCCCTGATCCACCCCTGTGTCCCTAACCCCCACCCGCAATACCACGTCTCCACTCCCTGGCACCCGAACCCTCTGGGGCCCCCTCACCTTTGTTCCAGGGGTTGAGGGCAGAGGAGAAGATGAACACGATCTGAGACGTAGAGGAGAAGGGAGGCGTGGCTGGTGGCTCAGGCGAGCTTCTGGAGGTGCACCCCCAGCCCCGCTCCCTGCCCACCAGCGAGATACCCCTGGTGGGACATTAGGACAAGACCCCTCTTGCCAGCCAGGCAGGACTGTTGACCCTGGGTTCCTGTCCTTTCTCAGCCTTAGCTTCCCCTCTGGTCCTGAGGGATGGGGGCTTCTCCCGCGCCAGACCCTCCTGGGGCCTTGGGATGAGCTGCCGGTCAAGCCTCCCGGTGGGGAGAGCCCCAGGGATCCATGGACCAGGGCACTGCTCAGATTTCCAGTCTGACGTCTGAGGCCTTTGCCAACTTTTCCTGAACATCTGTGAGACCAGCGGTGGGCCAGGCCGAGAAGTAGACCAAACCAAGAAGGTCCCTGTTGCATGTCGTACAAAGGTGCCGGTGGAGGGCCCAGTGGGGGCCGACTCAGTGCACGCTCCGCTAACCACACCGGGCAGCCTGGAAGAGCACTGGGCCGCCTGGAGGAAGGGCTTCCCGGCCTCCTGCACCCAGAGGTGCCAGAGCTGTCAGGGAGCTCAGAGACCAGCAGGGAGAGAGACGGCCCTCCTGGATGGGTGGGGTCCTGGGTGGAGACTCACCTTTCCTTGCTTGATCACGTGGCTGACCATCTCCCGGGAACCCGTCTCCAGGCCCTTGTAGGCTAGGGGTTCAAAGCCCATCTTGCTGCAGTAGTACGACGCAGCCTGAATCACAGAGTTGCAGACGGGCCCATGAGGGTCGAGGGGCCGGCCCCCGGTGCCCCCAGCCTATCTGCCCTGTTGCCCCAGGTGCCGAGATCCTCCTGGCAAGAAGGCCGGCTCCCTGGCCCACACTGATCTCAGGTAAGTTTCCCACTGGGGTCCGCGGCCCTGATTGTGTAATTAGGATCCAAAGAGTGACTGTCCATCCTGGGACTCTCCCAACATTGGCCCTGATCCTCCCCTCCCAGGGCCCAATCACAGACCCAGCTGGAGACCTACCCTTGTCCCGGAGGCCCCCTTGCCTGCCCTCTCTCCACTCCCAGCACCTTGCCCAGTTTTTACCTGCTTCGCGTTGCCAACCCAGAAGGTCACGGAGTGAAAGTGGAGGAATTGGCCTCTCTCAGGCTGCAGAAGAAGAGAAGGGGCAAGGCTGAGTCCCTAGAAGTGGGTCTAGAAAAGTGCAAGTGGAGAGGTGTCCCCTAGCCACCTCCCTTGTCCCACCCTCAATCCCAGAACCGAGGAGAAGCCAACCCGCCCCACCCTGCCGCCCTGAAGGCCTGCCAAGCCTCGAAAGAGGTTTCTTATGTAGAAATTGAGCTCCTGTGGGCTCAGGATTGGTGAGCCCCCCTCTCGCCCAGGAGGCCTGCCCAAGTTTCACAGGGGGAAACAGCCTTATGCTACAGCGACACAGATTTAAGTTGGACCTTAGAAAGAACTTCCAGACAGGATTAAGAGATTGGCAGGAATTTAAGGAGAGGTAAAAGTTTTTCTTAGGGGGGCAAGGTTGAGTCCAGCTCAGTCTAGGCGGGGCGGGGGAGGGCAGAGGTGAACGTGAGCGTGCATCCAGAACGTCACATAACCGTTGTAGCTGTTATTCCTCTTCTGCTCTTTGCTAACATCCCAGTCTCCCGGGGCCCTGACCCCACATTTCCCCTCCTGCTTACCTTCTCTCCTTTGTTGCTGTAAGTCGTCTAAGGAGAAAGAAAAGGACAGTAAGACATGGAAACTTGGACACAAGGTGCTTCTGGAAATCTCACTCCAGATCCGTGCTGTTGGCAAAGGCTGCCATGGCTCCAGGCAGGCTCTTACCATGACTGATCTTGGTCACACTTCCTGCTGGGAAGACTGGGATGAGAGGCCAGCAGAGTGCTGGACAGAAATATTGAACGCCCAGCAAGTCCCGCCCCTGGCCTCCTGGCCTTCCTGGGGGTGGGAGCTGATCCTGGAAGCTCCTAGGCCTGGAAGCCTCTGATCCAGCCACGGCTTCATTGGACAGGGTGATGCTGTCAGGCCTAGGAAGGGGGAGTGACTCGCCCAAGGCCACCAGCCACTTGGGGGCAGAGCCTGGGCCAGAAGCCAAGGGCACATTCTTTCCAGGACCCTGGGCTGGGACTGTGATCTTTGCCCTCCAGAATCCAAAGCTGAGAAGCCAAGGCCAGCTTGGGTGCAGAGGTGGCTCCAGAATTCTTATGCAGGGAGAATTTGAGGGGGATTAGGGACTGGTCTTGAAGCCAGCCACTTGTTTGCATAGCAAGTGTATGGTTTATATTTAGGTAAAAAGGTTGTATTCAGTAGTGGTTAGAGGCATGGGTATGGGGGTTTGAATCCTGGAGGTCTACATACTGTGTGACTGGGGAAAGTTACCAAACTCCTCTAAGCCTCAGTCTCCCATCTGTAAAATGGGAACAGTAGTAGTGTGGCAGGGCATTAAATGAGATAAACGTTAAGTTTTTGGAATAGAGTCTGGCACACAGTAAGATCTCTGTTAATGCTGGTTATGATTAGTTATGATTAGTTTCTTTGGGGCTTTGGGGGGGTGCTGATGGAGAATAGGGGAGCCTTGGCGTAGCCACAGCCTGGGTGTTGGGAAAGAGGTTGTGACCCTACCCCTGGCCCAGAGTGATGGGACGGGGGAGCTTACGGCCCTGGGAGGAGGAAGGCCTGGGTTCCTCCCCAGCATCCCCGATACCCAGATCCTCAAGGCTCACTTTCCTGGAAGATGGAGTGGTGACTGCTGGCCAGCTGTGGCATTTACCTGTGGGTTCCAGGACAGCCCCCTGCCTCTAGCTCCACGTCAGTCCCCAGAAACTCTGTTGCTGAGACATCTTCCTGGGGAACTGACTTCATCAACTATCCTCATGGCCTGGAAACTCTTCCCAGACCCTAATGCTGGCAGTCTTAGCCAGGGACTGTGCCACCCCTACCCTAACCCTCTTACATTTTGGCTCCCTAAATGCCCTGCATTAGCCGTTTTGGTTGTTGTTCTCTTTTGAGAGTAATATTTATTTTGTCCTAATTATAAATAATTCATAGGTTTTCTTTCCAATTTATTTAAACCAAAACCAAAAGAAGTTTATGGGACTTCCCTGGCAGTCCATTGGTTAAGACTCTGCACTTCCACTGCAGGGGCCGCGGGTTCGATCCCTGGTTGGGGAACTAGATGCCACATGCATGCCACAACTGAGTCCGTATACTGCAGCTAAGAAGCCCACATGCCACAACTAAAGATCCGAGGTGCTGCAACTAAAGATCCTGCGTGCCGCACCTAAGACCTGGCACAGCCAAAATAAATAAATAAATATTGAAAAAATATTACACTGTGTACATATGTACACACCACATTTTCTCTATCCATTCAGCCATTGATGGGCACTTAGGTTGCTTCTATATCTTGGATATTGTAAATAATGCTGCAGTGAACATGGGGATGCAGATATCTTTTCGAGTTAGTATTTTTGTTTTCTTTGATATATACCCAGAAGTAGAGTTGCTGGATCATAGTTCTACTTTTAATTTTTTGAGGAATCTCCATATTGTTTTCCATAGTGGCTGCACCAATTTACATTCCCACCGGCAGTGCACAAGGGTTTCCTTTCCTCCACATCCTTGCTAATGCTTATGTCTTGTCTTTTTGATGATAGCCATTCTAACAGGTGTGAGGTGATAGCTTACTGTGGTCTTGATTTGCATTTTCCTGACAATTAGTGATGTTCTGCGTCTTTTTATGTACCTGTTTGCCATCTGTACGTATGTCTTCTTTGGAAGAATGTCTAGATCTTCTGCCCATTTTTCAGTCTGATTATTTGTTTTTTTGCTAGTGAGTTATGAGTTCTTTACATTCAGTATATTTTAGATGTTATCCCCTTATCAAATATATGATTTGCAAATATTTCTTCCCACTCAGTAGGTTGCCTTTTCATTTTGTCTATGGTTTCCTTTGCTGTGCAGAAACTTTTTAGTTTGATGCTAGTCCCACTTGTTTATTTTTGCTTTTGCTTTTGGTGTGAGAAGCCTTTTTTTTTTTTTTAATACAGAAAAACAGATAATCTTGGCAAGTTATGACCTCTAGGATCATTCAATCCAACATTCTCATTTCTCAGATGAGAAAAACTGACAGACAGCAAGAAGGTACCTGACATTACTCCCCTCTTTTCTTCCTCCCCCTCCTCCCTCCCTGCCTCCCATGTCTTTCCCTCCCAACCAGGGAGTAGAGAGGGGCTTGTAGCAGGGAGGAGCCCCCCTCCCCACCCTCCTCAGCAAAACCTGCTAGGTCGCCTGGGCCACTCTCAATTTTCCACCTCCTCCAGGAAGCCCTCTCAGAACTCCCCAGCCCCAGGTCAGAGGTTCAGCTGCTTAGTTGCCATGGGTCAGCTTTAGTCAGCAACCCCTGAGGTGGGGCCCAGGACAATAAGAGAACTTTCCTAAGCCACCCAGTTAGCAAGTGGCAGAGTAAAACTGGAATGGGAATCGGGCTAACTAACTAACTCCAGAGCCCATACTTTTCATCTCTGTCTTGCCTTCTAGACAAATGGGAGATATTGATCCCCCAACTAGACAGATGGGGAAACCAAGGCTCGGAGAGGGAACACACGTCCCTGGGGTTGTGGAGCTGGTGAGAACAGAGATCCAAGCTCTGGCCTATTTGCTTCTGAAGCTGGCTGGATGCCCTTCCACCGGTCCAGACACCTTTTTCCTTTTCTCTGTTTTCTGGGCAAATCTGGAGGCAGGCGAGGTGGCCCCACCTCCTCATCCTGCCCCTGTTGGGCCAGCCTGCCCTCAGTGTCCACCTTGGGTCTCCTGGGTGTAGGTTTCCAACTGAGAAAATGGGGGTGGAGGTGGCCCAGCGTGGCGCCCTCAGGCCAGAAGGTTCCGCGGTGGGGAGGTGTCTCAGCGCAGCCCTCCGTCCCGGGCGAGGAGGAGGATCTCGTCCCCTTGCTCTCGGCAGCCGACTCAAAGCCCGGCTCGCGGAAGCTGGCCTGGCCTGTGTCCTCGGCACAGAGTCAGTGTTTGCTGAATCAAGGAAGCAGCAGCAGCCTTGGATGCCAAAGGCAAGTGTCCGGCTCAGCTGGCCAGGGCTGTTGTCTCCGTCCCTCCTGCCCTCTGGACTTCGCTCCCGGAAGCACTGTGGGTCTCAGTCACACTCGGGATACACCCCTAGGTGCCTCCCCCATCTGTGGGCAGGGGTGGGCGGGGGGGACCTGCAGGACCCAGTCTTTGGAGCCCCCGTGTCCCCTCCCAGATGCTCCCTCTCAGGCTGGGCCCAGCTGGAGAAGAGGTTAGCAGCGGATGGGTATGGCTGTCTTGGCTCTCTGTTCCCGAGTGGCCGGTTTATGCCCCTCCTGAGCTAGGAGCTGGGTGCCAGAGGCCTTGCTCAAGGAGCCCACTATTCAGGTGGGCTCACCGACTCACCCTCCACTGTGCCCTGGTGTGTAGAACAGGGTGAACACGGCAGGCTTGAGGCTGCTATTTGTAGAAAGCCCTGCTTGCAAGGTTGAGCCTTGGTTGGCGTCGAGGAACCTGGGTTCCAGGAAGGTTCCCGCCATCCCCAGAAATGATAAGAGTCACTCACTGGGCCTAAACTGTACGAACAATGTGGCTTTTGCCGAACACCTGCTTGTCTCCTGGGAGCCTGGGAGTTTGGTACGTGCCGTGCGGTGGGTGCCTTCGTGACCAGCCTCCGATGAAAACCCTGGAGCTTTAGGCTCAGGCACACTTCCCTGGTAAACACTTCATAACCTCTTGCTGGAGGGAATAAGTGCATCCTGTGTGACCCCGCTGGGAGAAGACCCTGAGTATCTTGCCCCTGGTTTCCTCTGGACCTTACCCACACTTCTTTTCCCTGGGCTGAGTTTGCTCCTTTTGCTCTCATACAGCTTAGCCGTGAGTATGACTATATGCTGGGTCCTGTGGTCCCTCCTCATACATCATCCAACTTGGGGGTGGTATTGGGACCCCCTGACACAGTGGTGGCAGTAGTCGAATTCGCCTGACAGACCCTCGGCTCACTGAAAGATGGCAGAAATACTGTTTTGGGAAAGGAAGGATGGATTTGCAAGGGATGTCCTTCCTAAGATGTGAACGTGAGATTCCTAGCTGTGTAAATACTGTCTCTCTTCTTCCTCATGACCGTGACCGAGGTGGCCTTGGCCCTGGGCTCCTTTCTGAAGACCTTGCTGAGCACTCAGTACCTGCCAGGGGCCTTCGGGTGGCCTGCGTGGCCTCCTGGGATGGTTGACCAGCCTTTGATGCCTGGGTGGCTGTGGAGTTGCCGGCAGCGTGAGATAGCAGCTTAACTACAGCCGAACCTGCTGTGAGGGGTAAAAATTATCTCTGGGGTTTGACAGCAACAGATGGCGCCCCCAGAGAGCTGACTAGCTGCATCCCCGTGGTTTCTCCAGGCTGCACAGGCTAAAACGAGGGGGAAATGCCCAGTGTGGGTGTTGCCTTTGGCTTTTTGTTCTCTCCTCTAGACAGGAGGAAGAACAGCCCAAACATTCCCAAAGGTGAGCTTTAGGTGGCCCCCCAGATGTTGAAAGTTTGCGTTAGTTTTTCCTCTAAGTGGGAAGAAAAAAGCTAAATCTGTTCCCAGAGCTGGAGAAAAGCTTTAGATAAACCAGAGGGGAAAAAAGGGCAGGGGGGGATGCTCTAGCTGCTGCTGCCGTAGCCTCGCCCACCCGACCCCCTGCCCCCCTCCCGCCCCTGCCGTGAATGTTGAATTTATTGCTAGAGGTTTAAATAGATCTGCAATGAAAATAAAGGGGGAGGAATTTTTTTAATGGCTTTGCATTTTATAGCTATTACATATGGATGTACGATTAAAGCAGATATAAAATGTTACCTGATTATAATTTCATAAGTATGAGAGGGATCATCATCAGGGAGAGCTGCAAGAAAAAAAAAAAAGCAGCACTGGGACAAAACTTTCTTGCATTTTGCCACATGGGCAGCTTGGAATTTGAGTTCTTTGAGTATCAGAAACAGAACAATTATTACTATGATTTTTGCCTATTGGATCCTTCTGAGAATAAAAAGGAGACAGTGAAAAAGAGAGGCAATCTTTAAATGGAGATACACTTTTGAGGTTTGGAAACAGTCTTTAGTGGCTAATGAGCTCCTGTGAAAATCACGTCTGACTTTAGAGACAGTTTGCCACGATTTGCATATTTTTGAGGGACACAGCTTGTGTTTTAAGACCAACACGACAAAAAGGGCATGGGAAGGCCTCGGTTGTCTCTTGAACTTGGGACACAGCTCTCTGGTTTTGCTGCAGCAGAAGCCAAGCTGCTGTTCCCCCGCCCCCACCCCCACCAGCTTTATTGAGGAGTAATTGACAAACTACTGGTAAGAGAAGCTCATCAGGTCTAAACTCGACAATGTGGCTTATGCAGATCACCTGCTTGCCTCTGGGAGTCTGGAATTTTAGTACATTGTACCAGGCAGAGGCTTCTCAGGATTTCCAAAGATGTCCATGGCAAAAAAAAAAAAAAAAAAAAAAAAGGCATAAGATCTCGCCCTATAGCTACTACCCACGTGAATCCCCACCCTCATTTATAAGGCTGTTCATTTGTCTTGGTTCATCTACCATCATCGAAAATACTGTAAACAACTTAAATGTCCATCAACAGGGGGTTGGTTAAATACAAGGAAACATTAAGTAACTATAAAACGAATGAAGAAACTTTTTCTATCTAGTGGTGGGGAAATACCTCCAAGATACATTGTTAAGTTAAAAAAAAAACAAGGCACAGAACAGCGTTTATAACTTACCATTTGTAGAAAAAAAACACTGTTTATGGATCTTTTAAAATTTTGTTCGTTCAGTTTATTTGAATTTTCCACAGTGTAAAACATGTCATTGATTGTCAGCCACTGAATGGAATTTATTTATTTATTTATTTTTACGTTTTATAACTTTAAGTATTTGTTGATTTTAAGTGTAGTTGGAGTGTAGCTGGTTTACAATGTTGTGTTAGTTTCAGGTGTACAGCAAGGTGAATCAGTCCCAAATGGAATTTAAATAAAGAGAACCAGTTCAGCCTTGCCATTTGGAATCCTCTTCTTTTGGGAGCACCCCAGGCTATAGTTTATTTCCTTCTCTTCATGTCTAATTTCCCTTCTGGTTCGGCAGCACAAAATATTTGCATGATTTACACGATTTCAAAAGTTTTAAAATGGCTTCTTGAGGGTCATAGTTATTGAAGTGTAATTTATATAGAGTGAAATTCGCCCTTTTCAGCGTACAGTTCTATGAGTTTTGAAAACATATAGTCACGTGACTGTCACCACTATCAAGATATAAAACAATTCCATTACCCAAAAACATACCCACCCCCCCATTCACCTGTGTACCTTTATAGTCAATCCCTCCCCCACCCCAACTCCTGATAACCATTGATCTGTTTTCTGTCAACATAGTTTTGCCTTTTCCAGCATGTGGTATAAATGAGTCAGAGAGCAAGCAGCTTTGTGAGTCTGGCTTCTTTTACTCAACATCATGCATTTGAGGGTCCTCCATGTTGGTGCCTCTATGTGGACTGTGTTTCTTTTCATTGTTGAGAAGAGTTTCATTGCATTGGTCTACCAGAGTTTGTTAACACTTCTTGTTAACTCTAAAATCAGCTGATTGACAAATCGAACAAGACTTGAGTCTTGGTTACAAGACAATATAAAAGTAGGGACTGGGCTTCCCTGGTGGTTGAGAATCTGCCTCAATGCAGGGGACACGGGTTCGAGCCCTGGTCCGGGAACATCCCACATGCCGAGGAGCAACTAAGCCCGTGCGCCACAACTACCGAGCCTGCGCTCTAGAGCCCGCGAGCCACAACTACTGAAGCCCGCACGCCTAGAGCCCGTGCTCCGCAATAAGAGAAGCCACCGCAATGAGAAGCCTGTGTGTGCACTGCAGCGAAGAGTAGCCCCCGCTGGCCGAAACTAGAGAAAAGCCCGCGCACAGCAATGAAGACCCAACACAGCCAATTTAAATTTATTTAAATAAATTTTAATACATTTATTTTTTAAAAAACTTACAACTTAAAAAAAAATAAAGTAGGGGCTTAGAGACACTTTCTTTCAGCTTACAAAGAGAAGAGTTTATGCTATGCTCTCTAAACATGTTGCCTCAAGAAACAGAAGTTTCAGAATTTTATTTATTTATTTATTTGTTTATTTATTTATTTATTGGCTGCACCACGAGGCATGAGAGATCTTAGTTCCCTGACCAGGGATTGAACCTGTGACCCCTGCAGTGGAAGCGTGGAGTCTTAACCACTGGACCGCCAGGGAAGTACCTAGAATTTTATTTAAAGCGATAAAGAAATGCAATTGAAACCCAACTAAAATAAGTTGTATGGAAGCAGGGAGTGGAAAGGGGCAAAGTTGGTGTGAAAATGTCCTTTTTCTTAAAAAAAAAATGTCTTCGTCCTTCATAATGAGCTGTCAGTGAGTAGGTAAGTCCAGAAAACAAAACAAGAAACTCCCAAATGAGTATGGCCTCTAAGAAGAAGAGGGAGGTGTATGGGAGCAGGGAGGGAGGCCATTTCTATTTGTTAAAGTCCTTTTATTTTTATTTTTAAAAATTTATTTATTCATTTATTTATTTATTTATTTAGGCTGTGCCCAGTCTTAGTTTCGGCATGCGGGATCTTCAGTTGTGGCATGTGGGATCTTCCCCAACCAGGGATTGAACCCGGGCCCCCTGCGTTGGGAGCATGGAGTCTTACCCACTGGACCACCAGGGAAGTCCCTTAAAGCCCTTTTAGAGGACAGTGACCACAAGGGTCACAAGGAGGGTTTCTGGGGTGCTGGGAATGTTGATTACAAGGTGTATTCACTCTGTGAACATTCATTGAGATGTGTGTGCCTAAGATTTGTGTACTTTCAGGATGGATATTATCTTTCAATAAAGAAAACTATTAATTTAATTTATTGTGGTGCAATACACATAATGTAAAATTTACTATCAGTGACATTTAGTATATTCACAATGTTCTGCAAGCATCAGTACTACCTACTTCCAGAACATTCTCCTTATCCCCAAAAAGAAATCCTATACCCCTTAGCTGTCACTCTCCAGTTTCCCTGCCCTCTTAACCCTAGGCAACCACTAATCAGCTTCCGTCTGTATGAATTTGTCTATTCTGGACATTTTATATAAATGGACTCATGCAATATGTCATCCTATGTGACTGGCTTCTTTCACTCAGCCCAATATTTTCGAAGTGCATCCGTGTTGTAGCCTGTGCCAGTTCTTCATTTCTTTTTATGGCTGACTATTCCATTGTATGCGTATGCCACATTTTGATTTATCCATATTCATCACTTGGTGAGTTGATTTCCACTTTTTGGCTATCATGAATAATGCTGCTAGGACGGTTAGCATACGAGTTTTTGTGTGGACATACGTTCTCATTTCTCTTGGGGATATACCTAGGAGATATACCTATATATTCCTAGGATATACCTAGGAATTGTTGGGTCATAGAGTAAGTCTGTGTTGAACATTTTGAGGAGCTGCCAGATTGTTTTCTACAGCGGCTGCACCATTTTACATTCCCACCAGCAATGCCCGAGAGTTCCAATTTCTCCACATCCTCTGCTAACAGTTGTTGTTATCTACCTTTTTTATTCTAGCTGTTGCATCTCTTATTGAAGTGGTCTCCCCCACCCCTTACCCCCAACACTGCACGTCTTGTGAGATCTTAGTTCCCCAACCAGGGATCAAATCCATGCCCCCTGCAGTGGAAGTGCGGAGTCCTAACCACTGGACCGCCAGGGAAGTCCCTCATTGTGGTTTTGATTTGCATTTACCTAATGGCTAACGGTGTTGATTTGTATGTGCTTATTGTTAATTTGCATACCTACTTTGGAGGAATATCTACTCATATCCTTTGCCTACATTTTAATTGTATTATTTGTCTTTTTATTACTGAGTTGTAATGGTTCCTTATGTATTCCCTTTTCAGGAATCAAGTCCCTTGTCAAATATATGATTTGCAAATATTTTTTCCCATTCTGTGGGTTGTCTTTTCACTTTCTTGCTGGAATCATGGGCAGCACAAAAGTTTTTAATTTTGGTGAAGTCTGACTTATCTTTTTTCTTTTGTCACGTGTGCTTTTGGTGTTGTATCTAAGGAGGGGGGCTGATTTTTTAACTTAAAAGATCTTCAGGGCTTCCCTGGTGGCGCAGTGGTTGAGAGTCCGCCTGCTGATGCATTGTCACCTCTGGAAGCAGAGCACTTTAAAAAATATAATAAGAAGAACAACAAAAACTCAGATTTTCTGGTCGCTTTGGTTTATGTGCCAGGCACTGGGCTACGCATGCTAAGCGCTATGTCCTTTATTTTTATTTTATTTATTTATTTATTTATTATAAATAAATTTATTTATTTTTGGCTGCGTTGGGTCTTTGTTGCTGAGCGTGGGCTTTCTTTAGTTGTGGCGAGCGGGGGCTACTCTTTGTTGTGGTGCGTTGGCTCAGTAGCTGTGGCGCACGGGCTTAGTTGTTCCACAGCATGTGGGATCTTCCTGGGCCAGGGCTCAAACCTGTGTCCCCTGCATTGGCAGGCAGATTCTTCTTTTTTAAAAAAATAAATTTATTTATTTATATTTGACTGCATTGGGTCTTCGTTGCTACGCGCGAGCTTTCTCTAGTTGTGGCGAGAGGGGGCTACTCTTCATTGCGGTGTGTGGGCTTCTCATTGCGGTGGCTCCTCTTGTTGCGGAGCGCGGGCTCTAGGTGCGCAGGCTTCAGAGTTGTGGCACACGGGCTCAGTAGTTGAGGCACACAGGCTTAGTTGCTCCGTAGCATGTGGGGTCTTCCCAGACCAGGGCTCGAACCCGTGTCCCCTGCATTGGCAGGCAGATCCTTAACCACCGCGCCACCAGGGAAGTCCCTATGCCCTTTAATTATTAAATCTTCTAACAACCCTGTGAGGTAGGGGCTATCATCCCCATTTCACAGTTTGGAAAATGGAGGTTTACAGGCGTGTCCTTTAGAACACAACTAAAAAGTGACAGAACTGAGAATTGAAGCCAAGCCTGACTCTCTCCAAAGTCTATATGCTAGCCACTTCCCGCCATGCTGTCGTCATTTTTGGAAAATGCTTTGGGAATGACCCCTGGCCGATTTTCAAGCAGCAGGAGCAAACCAGCCTCCTGGACCCTGGAGAAACTTCCTCTTCCTTTGGCGTGTGGCTGACTGGGAAGGGTTGGCTTGGCGGGGGTGCAGGGGGGGTATATGAGGGAGGTAAGAGCACTGCAGGCCTGCAGGGGGGGCTCTGTGGACAGGCTAGTGGGGAGCAAAGCCCTGTTGTAGGCAGAGGTGGGGACTCCTGCTGAGCAATCTTGGGCAAGTCACTTCACCTCTCTGAGCCTCAGTTTCCTCATCTGTAAAATGGGAATTATAGTAGTACCTCCCTCATAGGGTTGTTAGGAGGATCATCTGAGCTAGTGTACGTAAAGTGCTTTGCTTGATGCCTGCCACACGATAGACTCAATTAACAGTTACCGATTATGCTTATTATTATAAGGAATGTGGGAGGGTCTCAAATATCAGGTTAGGGGGCTTGGGCTTTATCTTTGAGAGAATGAGGAGCTTTTGAAGATTTTATAGCAGAGTTGCAACATCATCAGGACTGTAAAGGCTCTGCTCAAGGTCAGCACAGGGAAAAGCTGTGGATAGCTGCTGTGCTTGGACCAGAGTGGCCCAGTGGCCTATTTGTGATTCTTTATTATATTTGAGGAACATAAATAAACCAAAAGGCTTTTTTTACATTTGAAAATTGGACCCCCAAACAGTTAAACAGCCCTGTGCCCTGTTTCCTAGAATCTACAACTCCAGACCCCCAAACAGACAGAACTAATGAGGATTCAGAGGCACAAGCCCGTGGATAGAACCTCCCCATCCTCTGTCAGGCTCCACAGATTCCCCAACAAGGGCTGAAGTAACAGTTGGGGAACAGAGGGTGTGAGGGCTGGCCAGGGTGCCCAGCTGTTATCAGGGCTAGTGCAGTGGGGCAGGGCCAGCTGGGTGGGGCTGGTCCTTATCTCTTGGGGCACAGAGCCCATGTGCCTGAGCTTTGGGGTGACAGGCAGCCGTATCACCAGGCATCAGTGGTGGCCTGGAGGGTCCAGAGAGTTGATGGCGTGGGATACAGGATCCCTGGGCTCTGGAGACGAAGTGATCTTGGGCCACTTCCAGCTCCTCTCTGAGTCTCAGTGTCCCAAACTGTGTAAGCAATGGGTGCCCAGGGTCTGATGTGCCCAGGACAGAAGCCTGTCTTCTGTGCTTGGCTTTGGGGCGTTGAGCCAAAATCCAGTGCCCTGGATTTTGTTGGTTTTGCCTCTCCAGCATCCATTCCTCCTTTAACCACAGCATGTCACTTTTCCTTTGAGGAACCATCCCTTCCCCTTCTCTGTCCATGTGGTTTGGGGGCATGTGAGCCAAGACTGGCCAATGAGAATCTCTGTGATTGGTTCAGGTTTGGGTGCCTGACCACAGCCAGCCAATGTGGGTTTGCCCTGGGACTCTTGCTTGAGAAGGAGCCTCTCTCTGAGCTATGGGTTTGCTGAGCTAATTGAATGGTGCTGTGGTGCCCGTGTCTGACTCCATGGAGGGCAAATGTGCCTGTGTATAGAGCCAGCGCAGCAAAAGCAACGATGAGAGAAGGAGACAGATTCCTGATATCTGAGTGACCTGTTCCAGGAATGCTTCTGGGTGAGCCAAAGTCTCCCCTCCTTGGGACTTCGCTGATGGTCCAGTGGTTAAGACTCCGTGCTTTCACTGCAGGGGGGCATGGGTTCAATCCCTGGTCGGGGAGCTAAGGTCCCACATGTTGCGTGTCATGGCCAAAAAAAAAAATTTCCCCTCCTTTGTTTAAGCTACTTTGAGTTGGATCTCTGGTATTTACAACCACCAATCCTGACTAACACAAAGAGACTAAGACTAAGAATAATAGCAACCACAACAACACAGTCTATGAGCACTTATTCAATATCAGGAACCAAGGTGGGGGGCAGTGGCAGTTGTCTGTTCAGCCACTGGCATTGATATTGTTTAGATTTGCTGGCACAAAATGATAAAGTCAACAGACTTTTAGCAGTTTTTATTATTATTTTAAAATTCTCTATGGACAGTGCAGCCCTGGGGTAGGCGTGGAGATAGATATTCTGTTCCACCTCCCTTCAAGGAAGGACTTGCTGCCCAGGTGCGGGGGTGGGCATGGGGGAATGGCTGGCTCTCAGCTCCTACGGGATCTCCCGCAGCTGCACGGACTTTGCCCGAGGTCGCCTCTTCCCAGGGCAGCCCACACCTGGTGGCTGAACAAGGCAGGGGTGGAAAGGTGGCCCTTTCAGCCCAGTGGGGGACAACTCTGCCCCACAGGTCTGTTTCCAGAGCCCCTGGTTGGGATGGGCCAAGGCCTGTTGGGCCTCCACCACTGACTACTCCTTCTCCCCAGTCTGGCTTCCCCTGCTTCATTTCACCGGCGTTGACACCTAAAAACATCTTGTACCCCAAGCTCTGTCTCAGCCTCTGCTTCTGGAGAACCCATTCCATGACCAGCCTTGCTACCTGCACCTGGGGTGGGCAGCACCCCCTGCCTCTCCCCACTGGGTGTGCCACTCCCAAGCACTGTGCCTATTTTATCTTCTCAACTCACTATTATTTCTCCCATTTTACAGACGAGGAAACTGAGACTCAGGAAGATGAAGACTTGCCCAAATAATAAATAGTCGGGACTTGCCTGCTAGCTCAGTGGTTAAGAATCTGCCTGCCAATGCAGGGGACATGGGGAACATCCCTGGTCCGGGAACATCCCACATGCCACGGAGCAACTAAGCCTGTGCACCACAGCTACTGAGCCTGCGCTCTAGAGCCCTCGAGCCACAACTACTGAGCCCACGTGCCACAACTACTGAAGTCCGCATGCCTAGAACCCGTGCTCCGCAACAAGAGAAGCCACCGCAATGAAAAGCCTGCGCACCGCAACGAAGAGTAGCCCCCGCTTGCCGCAACCAGAGAAAGCCCACAGGCAGCAGTGAAGACCCAACACAGCCAAAAATAAACAAATTAATTTATTTTTTTAAAAAAAGCCCGTGCACTGCAACGAAGACTCGCCCCCGCTCGCCGCGACAGCAGAAAGCCTGCACGCAACAATGAAGACCCAACGCAGCCAAAAATAAATAAAAAATTAATTAATTAATTAATTAATTAAACAAAAAACAGGCTGTGAGCAAAAAACCAAAAAAACAGACAAGCATCCATATTTGGACAGAGAGACAATAGTTTGCTCACCCCTGCCCTAGACAATCAATAAAACAATTAAGCATTAGTTTGTAGCAGTTGCTGAATTCTGTGGTATAAGTACCCCTATGGGCAGTTTCAAACTACCAACGTAAGGCAGTTTGAACTTGGAGTTGAGAACAGTATAAGTAGTAACGTATCACAGAGAAAAATAGACAAAAGCCTAGGTAGTACTAAAATGTAGTGAAATAATTAGGAAATGATGAGATTTGAGCATTTATTACCTTTGTTTTCATGATAGTTTATTTAGTTGTAAGTTTATATTAAATTTTTTCTGCTTTTTAATGTAATTTTTAATATACATAATTTAATTTTAAGTAATCTGGTATTAAAAAAAATTTTTTTACAAACTTCCTGAAGAATTCACAGTGGGCTCTCCTGAGCCTGTAGGAACTGCTCTGCTCTGCTTGCCTGAGGTTTAGGGGGCAGGAGGCCCCCATGACTGGGGAAAGGGCAGAGGACATCAGTGGCCCTGGAGGAGGAGCAACTGCTATGACATCAGGGCCCAGGGCACATCAAAGGGTTTTCTCTTTCCTCTCTGGCCAAACAACTATCTTGTCAGTTGATCCATTATTTGCATAAGCCCAGGGTGAAGTTACTCAAGATCAGCCATTGATCCCTTTCGAACTGAACCTGCGTCCCCACCATCCAAAGTCCCTAAACTTTTGAACAGCTGACACTCTTCAGTTCGGAACACTGACTTTCATTCTTCACAAGGGCAGTAGGGAAGTTAGCTTTGGCCTCCGATTTGCTGTGTTGCCTTCAACATATTGCTTAACCTCTCTGAACTCCCTTTTTCCATTTCTGAATATTAGGGAGCGCTCTTATGAGTCTTTGGTACCTACAGGGATAGGAGTGACTATGTGTCCAATGCTTTGCATTTAATATAACAGCCCTATGAAATAGGTGTTATTATTATACCCATTTTACAGTTAAGGAAACTGAGGCTCGGAGAAGCTAAGTGGCTCATACTATAAGTGGTAGAGTTGGGATTCATTCCCTCTACTTCCAGTCCAAGTTTCTCATTTTTTTCTGGTGTGTCTCCCTGCGTCTGGAGATCTTCAAGATTTTTACAGATGAAAGGGGTCTGAGGGCTTCACTGGTGGCACGGTGGTTAAGAATCTGCCTCCCAATGCAGGGGACACGGGTTTAAGCCCTGGTCCGGGAAGATCCCACATGCTGCGGAGCAGCTAAGCCCGTGCGCCACAACTACTGAGCCTGCGCTCTACAGCCTGCCTGCCGCAACTACTGAAGCCCCCATGCTCCAGAACAAGAGAAGCCACCGCAGTGAGAAGCCCATGCACCGCAACAAAGAGTAGCCCCTGCTCACCACAACTAAAGAAAGCCCTCAAGCAACCTAAATGCCCATCGACAGACAAATGGATAAAGAAGATGTGGTACATATATACAATGGAATATTACTCAGCCATAAAAGGAACAAAATTGGG
>NW_021145513.1:77584-85932 GCF_002837175.3 Physeter macrocephalus
AGCGGCGGGGGTGGTGGTGGTGGTGGTGGGATGAATTGGGAGATTGGGATTGACATGTATACACTAATATGTATAAAATAGATAACTGATAAGAACCTGCTGTATAAAAAATAAATAAAATAAAATTTAAAAAAATAAAAAGCCCACGCGCAGCAACGAAGAACCAATGCAGCCAAAAATAAATAAATAAATTTATTTTTAAAAAAGGGGGGTGTCTGAGTAGTCATTAGTCCTGGATCTTGAAACCCAAATGCCCCAGAAGCCAGGAGAGTGACGCAGAAGAGAGAAGCGCTGGGTGGAATTGTGGAGTCGTAGGTTCACGCCTTGTCAACAAGGGTGATGATTATTCAGCTTCAGCTAGTTATCCCCAGTGGGGATGTGGGCTAGTTTGGCCAGATTTTGTTCAAGAGAAGCTGGAAATTTGAATTTTTATGTGAAATCCATTGATTTAAAAATTGTTCTGTTTTGGGGAATTCCCTGGCCGTCCAGTGGTTAGGACACCGCACTCTCACTACCAAGGGCCTGGGTTCAGTCCTTGGTTGGGGAACTAAGATCCCACAAGCCTCATGGTGTGGCCCCCCCCAAAATTGTTTTAATTCCATTAATAGGAAATAAGCAGAATAGGTAAATCCATAGAGACAGAATGCAGATTGGTGGGTGCCAGGGGCTGGGAGGAGGGAGGACTGGGGAGTCACTTCTAATGGGTATGGGGTTTTCCCTTTGGGGTGATGAGAATGTTTTGGAACTATCTAGAGGTGGTGGTTACACGACGTTGTGAATGTACGAAATGAATTGTTCACTTAAAATGGTTAATTTTATGTTGTGGCTTTCATCTCAATAAAAAAAATTGTATTTGTTCTAACTTTTTTTTATGAGTGTGTTTTTTGATATTGATAGAAAGTATTTTTATCAAAGGTTAATACACATAGAAAAATGCAAAAAGTATATGACTTTCTGAATTTTCACAAACTGACCACACCTGTTTAACCAGCTCAGCTAGATATTTTATTTTATTTTTTGTAATAGAATTAATGCAAGTTGATATAGAAAACAATACACATAATTAAAAGTGAAGGGCTTCCCTGGTGGCGCAGTGGTTGAGAGTCCGCCTGCCGATGCAGGCGACAGGGTTCGTGCCCCGGTTCGGGAGGATCCCACATGCCGCGGAGCGGCTGGGCCCGTGAGCCATGGCCGCTGAGCCTGTGCTCCGCAACGGGAGAGGCCACAACCGTGAGAGGCCCGCGTACCGCACACACACACCAAAAAAGTGAAAAAAAAAAGAGAGAAAAAAGGAAAAAGAAAGTAAAGAAAACTAACCCATTCATAATCCTTCAACCACAGAAAACCACCATGGACAATTCGGGCATATCCACCCAGACCACTTTCTAAAAATGTATAAACATATGATACTTTTCTGTGACATTTTGTGTATACTTTGTAAACACTGTTCATGGTAATAAATACCTGTGTTGATCATAAGTGTGCGTGTGTTTCTTTGAAAGGCTGTGTCGTGATCATTTTAACCACTCTAGAACCAAATGTTTAGGTTGTTGCCAAAATCTTGCCATTAGAAACAGCATCTACAATGATCTATCTCACGTGAAGTTACAGTTTTGTGCTCTTAAACAATTATTCCTGTGTTAAATTACTCTGAATTCATATTAGCAAATATCCTATTTTCTAAATTGCTTTCTCTCCTTCCCTTTCTACTCTGCCCAGCTACTAAATACTAACGATCTCACATGTATAATCCCCTACCTTGCTTCATGCTTAGGCAATCATATACAAGCATATTACAGGCACATATAAGGGGGAAATGACTTTGTTGTATGAAAACAGTATCATGCACTATGTGGCTCTCTGCATCTTACTTTCCCAAATGTTTAAGTATTGGCATCTGTGCTGGATATTCTGTGTGCCCCTCCAAGGCTCTTCCCTCTCTGTCTTACTCTACGCCCTAAGCCCCTTTGCTCTCTGGCAACCAGAGGCTCCAGCAGATGAGAGGAGACTGGCAGTGGGGAGATGGGGGGTGGGGGAGCCCCCTCTGCCAGATTTTTTTAAAAAAATATTTATTTATTTGGCTGCTCCGGGTCTTAGATGCAGCATGTGGGATCTTTAGTCGCGGCATTTGGAATATAGTTCCCTGACCAGGGATTGAACCCGGGCCCCCTGTATTGGGAGCGTGGAGTCTTAGCCACTGGACCACCAGGGAAGTCCCCAGATTTTTTTTTCAACATCAGCTGTGTTCCTCTGCTGAAGACCACACTCCTATGGGTGGCTACGACCCTCTCTGGGATCCCAAACTGCTCCCTTCCCTTCAGATCTGGGGGTGAAAGCCCACTCCATTGTTGCCAGTCCTAGCCGGTTTCATTATCCCTTATCTGCTCCCTTAAACTTGCTGGTGACTCTGTAAATAACCTTTTCATTAAACATACCTTAAATACCCTTCTGAGTATGCCCGCTATTTCATGATGGGGCCCTGAACTGACTCAGCAACTAAAATTCTTAAAACTCTCAGTGAGGGCTTCCCTGGTGGCACAGTGGTTGAGAGTCCGTCTGCCGATGCAGGGGACACGGGTTCGTGCCCCGGTCCGGGAGGATCCCACATGCCGCGGAGCGGCTGGGCCCGTGAGCCATGGCCGCTGAGCCTGCGCGTCCGGAGCCTGTGCTCCGCAATGGGAGAGGCCACAACAGTGAGAGGCCCGCGTATCGCCAAAAAAAAAAAAACAAAAAACAAAACTCTCAGTGAGCCAACTCACACAAACGTGCCACCAGTTAAGACCTTGGAGGGAATTCCCTGGTGGGCCAGTGGTTAGGACTCCGCGCTTTCACTGCCTTGGGCCCGGGTTCGATCCCTGGTCAGGGAACTAAGATCAAGCTTCGGGGTGTGGGCCTCCCCCCCAAAAAAAAAGATCTTGGAGTCCAGCCTCTTGATTTATAGATGCAGGTAATTGATTTCCCAGTTTGCCTGGCTCCCAGTAGGCCAGGGCAGAGGGAAAATATGGAAGATCTGCAGGGTCCTGGAGGCGGGGAGTATGATTGTGATGCCCAGGTCTTGTGGGTAGCTCTCGGGTCTACTTCCCAATTCCCTTTCTCCTGGCCTCCTTCTTGTTCTGAAATGAAAGTGAGAAAGGTATGGATGTTTGGAAGAGGCAAACAATTTAAGTTCTCCTACATCTTGGTAGCTTTGTAAAACAAAGGCTATGTTGCCTGCCTGTGGCCACTGCAGGTAAGATGAACCAGAACACATGCCCCGCAATGTTCATTGCAGCACTCTTTACAGTAGCCAGGACATGGAAGCCACCTAAATGCCCATCGACAGAGGAACGGATAAAGACGATGTGGCACATATATACAACGGAATACTACTCAGCCATAAAAAAGAACAAAAGATTACCATTTGCAGCAACATGGATGGACCTAGAGATTGCCATACTGAGTGAAGTACACTGACGACACAGAAAGACAAATATCATATGATATTGCTTATATGCGGAATCTAAAAAAAAAGGGTACAAATGAACTTATTTATAAAACAGAAGTAGAGTCACAGATGTAGAAAACAAATTTATGGTTACCAGGGGATAAGGTGGGGAGGGATAAATTGGGAGATTGGGATTGACGTATACACACTACTGTACATAAAATAGATAACTAATAAGGACCTACTGTATAGCACAGGGAACTGTACTCAATACTCTGTAATGGCCTATATGGGAAAAGAATCTAAAAAAAAAAGGAGTGGATATATGTATATGTATAACTGATTCACTTTGCTGTACACCTGAAACTAACACAACATTGTAAATCATCTATACTCCAATAAAAATTAAAAAAAAAAGATGAACCAGAACAATCGGAATAGGGAAGGAGCAGATTATTCTCTCCGTGTGTTCCCTTAGAATCCTTGATTAAACACTCAGTCAAACATCGGAAGCTAAGCCTCAGTTCACAGCCTCTGAGTCCTCAGTGCGTGGGACACACAGGTAAACATGCATTTATGATACCAGATGGAAAGTGCAGTAAACAGTCCAGCTTTGGAGCAGGTTAGAGGATGATTCCCAGGAGAGGTGATGTTTGAGCTGGATGGATCTTATTATTTTATTTTTATTTATTTCTTTATGGCTGTGTTGGGTCTTCATTGTGGTGCGCAGGCTTCTCACTGCGGTGGCTTCTCTTGTTGTGGAGCACGGGCTCTAGGTGCTCGGGCTTCAGTAGTTGTGGCACGCGGGCTTCAGTAGTTGTGATGCGCAGGCTCCAGAGTGCAGGCTTAGTAGTTGTGGCTCGCTGGGTTAGTTGCTCCGCGGCATGTGGGATCTTCCTGGACCAGGGCTAGAACCTGTGTCCCCTGCATTGTCAGGCGGATTCTTAACCACTGTGCTACCAGGGAAGTCCAGAGCTGGATGGATCTTAAAGGAGGAGCTGAAACCAGCCTGTCCTGAGACGATGTCCTAGAGAAGGGATGAGCAGGTGCTAAGACCCAGTGCTGAGACAGACTGAGCAATAAATGTGCCAGAAACTGCTGGCAATTTAGTGTGGCTGGATATAAGTGTGTGTGTGTGTGTGTGTGTGTGTGTGTGTGTGTGTGTGTGTGTGTGTGTTGGGGGAGGGCGTAGGGGTCGACTGAGCAATAAATGTGCCAGAAACTGCTGGCAATTTAGTGTGGCTGGATATAAGTGTGTGTGTGTGTGTGTGTGTGTGTGTGTGTGTGTGTGTGTGTGTGTTGGGGGAGGGCGTAGGGGTCAAAAGTCAAGCAGGGATCAGAAAGGTCTTGAAGGATAAGAAAAGGTGCTGGAAAGCCATTGAAAGCTTTTAAGCAGTGGAGTGACAATGTTATTCCTTGGGTAGGTTATTCTGGCTGCTGTGTGGAGAATGGATGGAAGCGGCAGCTGGAAGCTGAGACAAGTTGAGAGGCCTCGGAAATCTGGGGTGGTGGGATGAGAGCAGAGGTGGAGGTGATGGAAAGTCTTTGAGAGCTATGAAAGCATATGAAGGGACAGGATCTAGGTCCATTATAATAATAACAACTTAATATAGTGACTTAAACAATAGCTCTGATTTCTGACTGTATAGGAAAACAATTTTTTTTGGAAAAATAAATTTCAAACCCTCACTGAGATTTACCTATTGTTACATTTTGCCTCTTTTTCTCACTCTCATTTTATACATACATACATAAATACATATGTGTGTGTATAGCTTTTTTTCCTGAACAACTTGCAAATTTGTTTCAGAAATCATGACACTGAACCTCTAAACACTTCAGCATTCATTTCCTTTGAATAAGATTTTCTAATATAATCACAATACCATTATCTTACTAAGGAAATTTAATATCCATACACTATAATATGAAGTCCATATTCAAATTTCACCAATTGTCTCTTTTTTAAAATTTATTTGGCTGCACCAGGTCTTAGTTACGGCATGCGGGATTTCTTAGTTGTGGCATGCATGTGGGATCTGGTTCCCCGACCAGGGATGGAACCTGGGCCCCCTGAACTGGGAGCGTGTAGTCTTAGCCACTGCACCACCAGGGAAGTCCCCTAATAATGTCTTTTAAAGCTGCTGGGTTTTATTTTTAAAATTCAAAGATTGTGTGTTGCAGCTAGTTATTGTGTCTCTCTCTTTCTTCTTTTCTTGCATCAATGTTAGAAATGTTTACTTAAGAGGTAGTTGAGGCAGGAGTTCCCTGGTGTTCTGGCGGTCCAGTGGTTAGGACTTGTCGCTTTCACTGCAGTGGCGGGGGTTCAGTCCCTGGCTGGGGAACTGAGATCCCGTAAGCCATGGTGCAAAAAGATAATTGAACAAAATGTAGGAGGCCTAATGTAATCAGTTCTACTTTTTTCTGTATAAAGGTTATTTTAGCAACTTTTCATTTTGAAATAGTTTCAAAGTTACATAAAAGTTGCAGTGATAGTACAAAGAATGTTCCTATATGTTTCACCCGGAGTCACCAATGATTTACACTTTGTCACATTTACCTTTTCATTCTCTTGTGTACAAATCTATCTACATATATAGAGAGATTTTTTTCTGAACCATTTGAAAGTTGCTTCTCTTGCCTCTAAATACTACAGGGTGCATTTTCTAAGGACATTGTCTTAAATAACCCAACACGAGTATCAAAATCAGGGAATTTAATATTGGTACTATATTCAAATTTCCCCAATTGTCCCAAGGATGTTCTTTATAGTTTTTTTTGTTTGTTTCTTTTGTTTTTAAGGGAACCAGGATCCAATCAAGGATCACATATTGCATTTAATTGTTGTGTCTCTTTAGTCCTTAATCTAGGTGATTGCCTAGCTTCTGTGTGGATATTTCACAATAATGACCTTTTTGAAGGGTTCAGGACAGTTGTTTTGAAGAATGTCCCTCAATTTGGGTTTGTCTGCTTGTTTTTCATGACTGGATTCAGGGCAACCATGTTTGACTACTACATAGGTGATGGTGTATCCTTTTCAGTGCAAAATATCAGGGGGGACATGTTAAGATGTTAAGTGTCACCATTTGGTTAAGCTGGGTTCAAATTTGGGCTGTTTATTTTGCTAGTTGGGCAAGTGGATTATTGAGATGATTTTCTCAGCTGCCAAATGAGGGTAATAATAATCCTCGTTTATGAGGTTGTTGAATTCATACACATAGGGCCCTTAGAACAGTGTGATGCATTGTGAGTATTTGATAAATTATTAGTATTACTATTATTGTCATCATCAATACTATTTTTACTAAAATTTATGGAGACCTTAATATGAGACAGGCACTGAGTCCAGTGCTCAATACTTTACCCCTCCAGCACCTAGGACAGTGTATGATACAAAGGAGGCATTCAATAAATATTTGTTGGCAAAATGTCAGCACTATGAGATAGATTGCTATCAATACCCAACCAACTCACAGATGAGGAAACTGAGGCTCAGAGGAGTGAAGTAGTTTACCTAGGTCACTACTGGCAGTAAGAGGCAAGAGCCCAGATTTGAACCCCAGCTTGTAGGCTTTGTGAAACAGGGCATGAGGAATCTATTTTGTAAACCCTCAAGCGCTGTGTAGATGCAGAGCTGAAATGGAGCGCCATGCACAGTGCGCTGGTACATACATGCAGTAGGCGCTCAGTACATAGCTGAACGAATGAGGAAAGAAAATGAATTAACTAGGAAGAGTTCATCATGTCCTGGTCGCGGCCAGAGCTTGGGTGGGACCGGGAATCCTTCCGTCTTTATACCTCCCCTACACGAGTCACCACAGGACCGCGTGTTCCCGCAGTGCGGGGTTTCCGGTGACCACGCCCCGCCGACAAACCACGCCCCTCGCTTTCCAGGCTCACGAGAAAGGCCGCGGTGTTTTGGCCCGCGGGCGGAGCCGTAGGCACAGTTTCCTTGGGCGTCCGCGGTCGGGAAACCGGCCGTCCGGGCTCACGGGCCGAGGTTCACGATGTCGGAGAAGGAAACGAGGCAGAGCGGAGGCTCCCCGGAGGCCAGCGGGGTGACTGTCAGCGACATACAGGAACTGATACGGCGCAAGGAGGAGATCGAGGCGCAAATCAAAGCCAATTATGACGTGCTGGAGAGCGTGAGTGTGGGCACGGGGCTCCCGGGCGGGCGTGGGAGGCGCCCGGAGGCCTTCCCGACCCGGACCCCAGACCCGGGGCGGGGACTGAGAGACCAGGGCGGTCTCCGCTTGAGCTCTCAGCTGTGGATCTCTCCCTCCCTGGGAGGCCCAAGGCGCCGCAATTGCGGCCTCTGTGGGCAGCGGGCAGTGAGGCAAATAACGTGAACAACTAGGAACAATTAGAATTGATATTCTAGCAGGTATTTGTGGAATTCTTGTTGGGTGCTGGGCGCAGTTAAGCGCTTGACATTGGTTAACTCGTTTAATCCTCCCAACAACACGTTGAGGTGAGTTCTGTCATTGCCCCCATTTTTTTAGGGATGGGGCAACAGAGGCATTACTTAAACCTGCCTCAAGTCACAGGGCCAGTAAGTTTGCAGAGGCAGGGTGATAATCACCTCTATCATCAGTCCTTGTTGAACAGTGACCAGATGTCCCGTGCTTTACTAACCACTTTAGCTCAGCGCTTTTTAAGCTTTAGTGTGTATGCGAATCACCTGGAGAGCTTGTTAAAATTCAGATTCTGTTGGCGGACAGATGTGTGGGAGCAGCTACTGCATTTCTAGCAAATTCCCAGCGATGCTGATGGCACTGGTCTAAGAACCCAGCTTTGAGTGACAGGAAAGGCTCGTTATCCTTATTGTATAAGGAGGGAACTGAGGCCCAGAGTGGGGCAAATCCTTGCCTAGGGTCAGGTAGGTTGGAAGTGGCAGTGGTGGGGCTAGTTCTTAGGTCTCTCT
>NW_021145514.1:0-20438 GCF_002837175.3 Physeter macrocephalus
CCCACCTCCTTTCCCCTTTGGTAGGCATATGTTTTCTGTGTCTGTGAATATTCTTCATCCATTCATCTGTTGATGGACATTTAGGTTGTTTCCATGTCTTGGTTACTGTAAATAGTGCTGCTCTGAACATTGGGGTGCCGCACTTACTTTAAAACCCTAGGCTGGGGCTTCCCTGGTGGCGCAGTGGTTGAGAGTCCGCCTGCCGATGCAGGGGACACGGGTTCGTGCCCCGGTCCGGGAAGATCCCACATGCCGCGGAGCGTCTGGGCCCGTGAGCCATGGCCACTGAGCCTGCGCGTCCGGAGCCTGCGCTCCGCAACGGGAGAGGCCACAACAGTGAGAGGTCCGCGTACTGCAAAAAAAAACAAAACAAAAAAACCCTAGGCTGGCTCCCATCACCCTGAGGATCCAGTCCAAATTCCTTGGCACTGTCTTGAAGGCCCTGCATGATCTGACCCGGCCTCCCTCTACCTCTTCACCCACTTCTGCTGACCCCAACCCAGCTGTCTACACTCCGATCACACCAAATTCATTTCAGTTCCTCATTCACATCATCCTCCTTCCCTGTGCTGACTGTTCCCTCTGCCGAAGAATACTCTTAACCCCTCTCTTCCCTTGGGCCATATCTGCTCATCCCTTAGCCCTCAGCTTGAATTTCACTTCCTCAAGGACGTGGCCTCCCTGACCCCTGGAGCAGGCTCAGCCACTAGCACCTCCTACTGCCTGTCATAGCTCTCTCGACACTTGATTGGCGTGACTTGTTTAATTGTCTATCTTTCCTGTTAGAGTGCAAGTTTCTAGAGGGCAGAGCCTGGGTCCTGTTCACTCTTGCGTTCTTAGCTCCTAGGACAAAATACGAATCACTGTATGAATGCTAAATGAACACATGCTATCAGTGAACTATCTCAATAATCGTCAACTTAAAGTTGCCATATGGCATCTCTCGGCAGCCTCTTAGGAATATCAGTGCTCTTTCATGGTAACAAACAGTTAATTCTCAGAGTTTCTCTGTGATCTGAGTCAGCGATGATTCGCCCCGACTTCTTCACGAGGAAACAGAACCCCAAGGGAGCAGGTGATCTGCCCTAGGGAAGCAGAGAGGAGAAGCAGTCACAGGGCTCTAGCTATGACCATACTACCTCTACCTCCCCCCTGCCCCCCCCCACCCCCCGACCCCGGCCACCAACTTTTCTTGTTTCTGAGCACCAGGCGGAAATGTAATGTCATGACACATTGGGGCATTTCTTTCTTCCACTGCATTTTTCTGATGTGACTCCAGCCTGGGGGTTGGGAGAGCACAGGCCACAGGGGGAGGGAAGCGAGTGGTGGGGAGGTTAGCTGCCCTGGCATTCCTCGGCGGCCCCCGTTTGCATAGTTCTGAGGGAGAAGAAAGCAGTTAGCAAGCTTTGGCAGATGCACTGGTCATTCAGCTCCTGTTCTGGCAGCTGCAGTGGTTAGGACCAAACACACGCTCTGCCAAGGCCAGGGAGGCAGGCCCTCTCCTGGCCCAGGCTGCCAAGATGCGGTGGAGGAGGTCAGCACCTCTGCCTAAGATGGGGAATCACAGAAAGAGCCCCCTTCTTTCTGCTTAGTCTGGCAGCCAGTTGACCATGAGCCAGTAAGTGTGCATATATGGGGTGGGGGTGGGAGAATAATGTCAGGGCCTCAGGGCAAATCCTTCCAGGTTGGATGGCTGGCGTGGACATCAGAGGGTCTGGGGGTGCTATCTTAGCCCTTGCACACCCTGGAGATACTGGAGGGGAAGCCCCTGGGCAGATGTCCCCACCCAGCTGCTGGGGCCACTGACATCGCATTCCAGAGAGGGCTGCAAGTCACAGACCGTGTCTTGAGAAAGAGCGTGTGGCCTCGCTCACCATGGAAACCAGGCTTCCTAGTAAAAGGTCACATATTTGATGTGGCTGTCATCCGGACACCTTAAAAGAGGCCCTGTTCCTGTTTTCTTGAGGACACCCGCCAGCAGGGAAGGCCTGAGACAATGGGGGTAGCAGTTGACCAGTTTGCCTGGCTCTAGGCAGGCCCCTGTCACAGTTTCACCTTCTCAGCAAAGCCCAGCGTGCACACGCTTCCACAGCCTGACTCCAAATCATACCCATTGGGTCAGCACTGCAGACACAGCCATGAGTCTGGCAAGGAGATTGGCTGTTCCAAGAATCTGGTGCCAACAAGATCTACGAGGGTAAAAACTAGCAGAGGGCTAGAAGTCAGAGCTTGTCAATAACTACCATGTATTGAGTACTTACTTCACACCAGGTACCATGATAAATGCTTTACATGCACCATAGTCCTCACAAAAACCGGAATAAGAAAAGTGAAGCTTTATGCAACTAGAGATTATCATACTAAGTGAAGTAAGTCAGAAAGAGGAAGACAGATACCGTATGATATCACTTATATGTGGAATCTAAAATATGACACAAATGAACCTATCTATGAAACAGAAACAGAATCACAGACATAGGGAAGAGACTGGTGGTTGCCAAGGGGGAGGGGCTTGGGGGAGGGATGGAGTGGGAGGTAGGGGTTAGCAGATGTAAACTTTTATACATAGAATGGATAAACAATAAGGTCCTACTGTATAGCACAGAGAACTATATTCAGTATCCTATGATAAACTATAATGGAAATGAATAAAAGGAAAAGTGAAGCTTTGAGAGGTTAAATAACTTGTCCAAGATTATTATACAACCAGAAAATGGCCTGGTCAGTGTTTGAACCCAGCTTTGCCTGATGCACAGCCTGAACCCTTAACCTCTACCCTATTTTCACTCACTCCTTTATTCATGCATTCATTCATTTATTCAACTGTCCATTCATTCATGCATGCATCAAACATTTAGTGAGAGCCTCTGATGTGCTGGGAACTATATTGGGTACAGGCAGAGAGAGCTGCAAAAGGACACGTTGCATGACCTCCATGAGCTCACAGTGAGAAAAACTGAGCGAACAATGACAATACACAGTGTGATGGACGCCATGGGAGAGGAACACCAAAGGTGCTATGGGAAGAGGACCAATTTTCCTTGCATTGTCCAGGCCCAGTTCTGTGGAAGCACAGAGGAAGAGTGACTAACCCAACTGGGACTGGCTGACTTTCTCCAGAAGGTATCCAAACTGGAAAAGGATATTTGTACCTGCAGGTTTGAACTTGGGTCAGGCTTCTCAGGCCTCGAGTCTCAGGGTCTGGAGTTGTATCCACTAAGCAGGAGAGCACACTTACCCCCAAATGGGCCTGATCAGGCCCTCCTTACAAAGCACAGGGCTTCCCAGGGCCACCAATCCACTCAGTACCATCAAAGAAACAGAAAGAAGTCAGGCCTTCCTAGAGAGCCTTCGCTGAGGGCATGGTGTATATAACCAGGCTTAACCCAGACACAAATGGCATAAAGGAAGAACAAGTGGTAGCTTCTTCCTTCTTTCACACTCCCAGTGAAGCATGCCTGCTGTCAAACCTGGGGGACAGCAAAAATAAAACTAGTCTCTCAGGGACTTCCCTGGCACTCCAGTGGTTAAGACTTCTCCTTCCAATTCCAGGGGTGCAGGTTGGATCCCTGGTCAGGGAGCTAAGATCTCACATGCCTCGTGGTCAAAAAAACAAAACATAAAACAGAAGCAATATTGTAACAAATTCAGTAAAGACTTTAAAAATGGTCCACATCAAAAAAAAAAAACCACTAGTCTCTCATCATAGGGAAACCAAACCAATGACTTCTAGGTTACAAGGAAATGAGGGTTGGGGAAAAGGGTGACTTAATTCCTCCCATCTGTCTGGTTGCTACACCCACACCATACATCTTTGGGGAAGCCTCCCACGCAGGCTCTGATCCACTAACCACAGCACTCCAGCTCTGAAAGGGGCCCTTTTCCTTAGACGCCCTGTTGGTTAGTAATGGCCAAGATGCTGGGAGGGAAGAATGGAGGGAGGGAGGGATGTTCTCTGAAGAGCAAGAGGGCAGCTGGCTTCCTGCACAGCTGTGTGGGTGGCAGTGAGCTAAGAGGTCCTGTTCTCTTCTCCATCAATCAAGAAAAAATGCGCAATTTTAAAAGTTCAAAAACAAAATCCAAACCCAAACAACCTCCAAATTATATTAACATGGTGGTGGCCTGACACTCCGGAAACCAACCATGGAAGGGGTAATTCTAACTTCTTCCTCCTGCTCTCAGGCAAGGGTAGCCTTTTTCTTTTTCCACAGTTGGTCTCCATGGAGCAACACTGCCTGGTGTCCTGTTCCCGGAGGCCTGGCCCGGCTTGGGCACCTCACCACAGCAAGGAGGAAAACACAGAGGCTTCTCCTCTCTTCTCTCTTCGGAGAATGGTGGTCAAGATAGAAGCTCGTGGTTGGTGAGAATTGCATCAGGTAGTAATAGCCTTGTGGAAGGTTCTTCATTCCTTCGAGTTTCAGGGCCCTCTTACATTAAACTGGAGATAATAATACTACCGACCTTCCCGGGGCACTATAAGGGTTCAATAAGATCCTCTCAGAGAAGAGCTGTGAAACACCATATAAATGGCAGGTGTCCTTATTTTTCTTTTTTTCTTTTTCTGTCTTCAGGTCCTTCTTATTTATCCCTTTTGCTTCCTTTTTTCCCCTCCTTGCCTCCTTCTCCCTCCCATCACCCTCACTGTAGTGCCCTTCTTCACCCCATTTGGCCTTAATATGTCCACAGAAGAATTCTTTTTTTAAATATAAATTTATTTATTTATTTATTTTTGGCTGCATTGGGTCTTCTCTGCTGTGCACAGGCTTTCTCTAGTTGTGTCGAGCGGGGGCTACTCTTCATTGTGGTGCGCGGGCTTCTCATTGCAGTGGCTTCACTTGTTGCAGAGCACAGGCTCTAGGCGCGGGGATTCAGTAGTTGTGGTGCACGGGCTTAGTTGTTCTGCAGCATGCGGGATCTTCCTGGACCAGGGCTCGAACCCGCCTCCCCTGCCTTGGCAGGCGGATTCTTAACCACTGTGCCACCAGGGAAGTCCCCACAAAAGAATTCTTGATTTCTGTGGCCCCTGTGAACTTGCTCCCCCATTCATTCCCATCTTGATGAACAGAACCATTATCTGGCCAGTTTCTCAGGCTAAAATCCAAGAAATCATCCTTGATTCTTCTCTTTCCCACAGTGCCCACATTTGATCCATCAGCCTGTCTTATAGGTGGTTCCTCCGATACGTATCCTGTATCTTACCATTTCTTACCACCTCCTCTGCTACCACCCTTCTCCTGGCCACCATCATGTCTTGCCTGGATGAATGCAAAGGTCTCCTAACTTTTGCCCCCTAGGACCCCTTTTCTGTATATCAAAGTCATACTTGTAAAACATAAATCAAATCATATCACTCCTCTGCTCAAAACACTCCACTGGCTTCCAAATTGTTTACCATCCAGTCCTTACCTCCCTCTTCAACCTCCAATGACTATGCTACAACTCAGGGGTTCCTTTCTGTCACTCACACATACTAAACTTATTCTTTGCATGCCTGATCCTGGTTTGTCCTAGTTCAGATGTTACCTCCTCAGAGAGGCCTTTTTTGAGCCACCTACGTAAATTAATTCTGTCCCTACTGACTCTTTAGTAGATCACTCTTGTGTGTGTGTTATTTCTGAAATTATCCCATTTCTTTATTTACACATGTATTGTTGGTCATGTCAGTCTTGCCCACTGTACTCCAGTGACAAGAATAGTACTTGGCACATTATAAGTGCCCGTCAATTTTTTTTTAATGAATAAATGAATGTACTTGCTCCAAAATTACTTCTTCTCCCCCCCCCACCTTACTCCATCAAAATGCCCTCCCTCTTCTTCAGAGCATGGATTTCATTTGAAAGTTGACAGAGAGGCCTCCACAAATATTCGCTGAATGGATGAAGCTAAAACGAATTATGGGGCTTCCCTGGTGGCGCAGTGGTTAAAAATCCGTCTGCCAAGGCAGGGGACACGGGTTCGAGCCCTGGTCCGGGGAAGATCCCACATGCTGCAGAGCAGCTAAGCCCGTGCGTCACAACTACTGAGCCTGTACTCTAGAGCCTGCAAGCCACAACTATTGAGCCCACGCGCCACAACTACTGAAGCCCGCATGCCTCGAGCCCATGCTCCACAGCAAGAGAAGCCACCGCAAGGAGAAGCCCACGCACCTGAACAAAGAATAGCCCCCACTCGCCGCAACTAGAGAAAGCCCACACGCAGCTATGAAGACACAATGCAGCCAAAAATAATAAATAAATAAAATAAATAAGTTTATTAAAAAAATAAAACGAATTACGTCAACTAAGAACGCCAGCCTCTTAATGTATAGCTATTCCCAGTAGTATTAGCATTCTCAAACAGGAAGCTTGCATTTTCAGGCATAGTTGACAAAGGGAAAAATTTCAGGCCAGCCGAGTTGAAGTGATATGGACTGAGTTTCTGTTCCATGTCTTCTTAAATCCACATATATTTGTTATGACCCTGTAGGGCTCCTTTGAAACCAAAGCTGCCATTAAAATGTAAAACAATAATTGAAAAGCATTGCTTGTTTCTAAGAAAAGAATTGTGAATTGAGAATCAGAGGCCTGGGTTTCAATCCTGGATGTGCCACTAATTAGCTTCTTGGACAGGTTGCTGATGATAACTGTCATTTACTGAGCATCTAACATGTGGCTGACCTGAGCTAGGCACTTCACTCACATATGCCATTTCTGCAACTCTTCCAGGTGGTTATTTTTAGTATGTCTATTTTATAGATAGGGAAGAAGGTTCAGAGAAGTCAGGTATCATGCATGAGGCCACATGCTAGTAAACAGTGAAACCTAGACTCAGACTCAAGTCTGTATCAGTCTGTATTCCTGTTCCTTCCCCAGCACCCTGATAAGGCACCTTGGGGCAGGAGAAGAAACTCTAAGGAGTTGCTCTCTGAGATCTTTTTCATGTAATTTCTTCACTATATGTTTTCTGGATTTGAGAAGAAAAGAATACAAGTGCGGCCCTGAGAACTCATTTGAGAATGTAGCTTAGTGGTTAGAGTACAGCCTTGGATGTCAGACTTCCCGAGTTAACCGCCTGACTTTACCGCTCACCTTAAGCATCTACATCATGCGTGGAGTCAGAGCACCTACCTCCTGGCCCAGGGGGCCCTACTTAGTGAGTACTCCATGAATGTTAAATATTTATTAACCTAATAATGATTACTATGTACATCATAAAAGAAAGTCTCTCAAAGGATACTGAAAGGAAAGTTCACAGAGAAGAGGTAGATGTTTCTCAGTACTCACAAGGGCCGGATCTCTTCTGCTGGCCAATCTTGAGAAGTGGCTGCTGCTTCAGAGGCTCCCAGAGTCACTGTGTCAGCCAAGTAGATGCCCACGGGAGCTCCAGTGAAGCCAAGGAGAGCTTTTATCAGCAGCAGGGGCAGGAGGAGAGAGCAGCTGAAAAGCAGGAAGCCCAGAACGCACAGGAAACATTAGCTGTAGAAACAGTGTGCTCGGAAAAGCCCAGCCCTGAGTGAGGACTGGAGGCTTGAAGCTTAGAGGCAGGAAAGGGAGCCCCACGAAGAGTTCAAAGTAACTCATTGCTCCAGAGTTATTTCTGTACCATTTTCTCTGACTACCGAAGTAATACACTGGTACTTTACAGAGCTTTATATAATGCAAACAGCAAAAGTGTCCCCTACCAAAGTTTTTAAGAATCTTTTTATTGAAGTTTAATACCTGTAGAAAAATGCACAAATCATGCTCAATGAATTTTCTCAAAGTGAGGTGCACGTGGGAAGCCAGTACCTAAATCTTAGACTATAATATTATCAGAACACCAGAAGTTCCCCTATCTTCCCCCTTCCAGTCATTATCAATCCCGATAGTAATCCCTTTCCTAATTTCTTTCCCCATAGATGAGTTTTGCCTGTTTTAAAATTTTAAATAAATGGGATCACACGGAACGTCTCCTTTTGTGTTTGGCTTGACTCAGCAGTATGTTGTGAGATTCATCCATATTGCTATTTAATATTTCATTGTATAGATATACCACAATGTATTTATTCATTTCATCATCAAATACTGATGAGTATTGGGGTAGTTTCCAGTTTTTAGTTTTTGTAAATAATGCTAAGATCACTCTTGTACATATCTTTTGGTGAGCATATGTACTCATTTCTCTTGTATATATCACTGGAAGTGGAATTGCTGGGTTATAGGGTATGCATATGTTCAGCTTTGGACAGTCAAAGTACATGTAAGATCTCTCTGTGGGCTCCCGGAGAAACTTCACAATGTCACAACTCTCAAAGACAAGAGGATGAGGAGGGGGCATCTAGTAGCCCTTGTCTAACGGCCTCCCAGTGGAGGTCTCTGCTTCCACTCTATCCAGGACAACATGACATGTCCCAAATTCCATTCATCCTGTCATCCCCATTCATCCTCCCCAGCAAATGCCCTTCTTTAAACCCAATCACACTTCCAGGGCAGGACTGCATCACATACCTGTCCACTTGCTGGCCTTGGATTGGATTTTAGTCATTTCTTGTACTCATTCATCCAAATAACAAATATTGTGTGCCTATAACTCAATTGCACTCTTTTACAATCTGGGATTGGAGCAATGTACACACCCCTATCTTCATGGGGCTAGCATTCTAGTAGGAAGAGATAAACAAAAACAAATAAGAATATGTTAGTGGTGATGAGGGCAATGAAGAAAAATAAATCAGAATAATAAGGAGAGTAAGAGGAGTGGGGTGGGAGAGGAATGTGCTATCGTATAATAGGGTAGTCAGAGAAGGCCTGCAAGATCTGGATTATGTTTTAAATGATCACTGGCTATTATGTTGGAAATGGGCTATATGGGAGTAAGGTGGAAGAAAGGAGACAGGAGGCCACCACAATAGTCTGGGTAAGAGGGAATTCTCTGGTGGTCCTGTGGTTAGGACTCTGTGCTTTCACAGCTAAGGGCGCAGTTTCAATCCCTGGCTGGGGAACTAAGATCCCGCAAGCCACGCGGCGTGGCCGAAAGTTAAAAAAAAGTCTGGGTAAGAGATGACAAGATTTGCTGATAGATGATAGATGGAATGTAGAGCATGAGAGGAGAGTCAAAGGTGACTTGTTCCCTCCAGAAGCAATGCCTGCTTGCACAGACAGCATAGGCCCTGACTCCAGGGTCTGCCCACTGAATGGGCAGATGTCCTTCCCGGTTACAGCCAGCCCAACTTCCTATGTGAAAGATCTATTCTCTCCTGTCTCACAGATGGTATGATATAAGTACTAAGACACATGATTAGAATCAGATTACCAGTTGCAGCTCTCTCACTTACCAACTGTGTATCCTCGGGCAAGTTACCTAACCTCTCCAAGCCTCAGTTTCCAATTCTGGAAAAATGGAACAATAGTACCTCCTACAAAGGGTTGTTGGGGATACTGAGATAGTATACATAAATAGGCCTGGGCTATTTATGGGCTTAGAAAATACCTATGTTAAACTAGCTCCCAGTTAAAACAAGCAGACAGAAGGCTATGGAGTAAGGGTTATCTTTATTTGAATTGCAAAGTATAAATATAAACCAGGTTTGGAAATTCAGGTTTGTAACAGTTCAGTAATGGCACCAGAAACTTCCAGAAGGGACCACGACAGCATACCTTTGTAGTTTTGGTGAGGTGGGTGGGTTTACACAAAAGCCCTCCTCACCTCCAACCTTCTCTGTAGCAATTGGTAGGTTATCAATTACTAAGAACAGTCAGCTCCAATGTTTCCTGTTCCTCCTCAGCCTTTCTCTTTGCTAATACCTTTTCTAGATTATCCTCTGCTGCATTGACCCCTGCATGGAGTAGCACCAGAAGAATGGCAGGATAAGAGAAATGTCTTGACACAAGGGACAGTGAGTTCCCACTCTGTGGACCAGGGCCCATGGAGGGTGAGGGGCCAGGAAAGCTGCAGGCATGGAAGCCCAACTTCTTCTGAGACTGGGCAGGGAGAGGACACACGGGAATACTGATATCTGTTACATCTTGACATCAGCACCTTGGGCTTTCAAAACACAAACGGTAGACACAATCGCCTAGGCAAGACTGCCGTCCAACTCATAGAGTGGATCTGACAAAGTTAATTCCTACATCCTGACCATACAGAACTCCCCCTGGGGCACTCAGATCATGGAAGATCTTCCGAAATGTGGACAGACAATAGATTACTACAGATGGATCACAGAGCCATCTCACATTTGCAGCAGAGGAGAGTAATGCTGAGCCAGATGGTGGGGGATGCAGGGTGGAGGGCCAGGAAATTGCCAAAGTAACAGTCTAGGCACTTGAAATATTATTGTTAGATTGTTAAAAACTAAATAAATTAACATACATAGAATAAAATAAATATATAATTTAAGAGGCATTTTACAAACAAACAAACAAACAAACAAAAATAGTTGTTATTTTTCCATCTGGGTAGAAGTCCCAAAATTCAGAGTTCTCAGGTTTATGGTATTTCACAGTTAACTCATCAAATCCAGCACTGAAGGGTCCAAATGGCAGATCCCTTGGTGGCTTCTTGAGTACATGGCTTCTCAATCTTTGTTACTTTCTTCCAGTCCCCGAATCTTTCTTTCTTCCTCTCCTTCCTTTTTTTCAGGCAAAGATCCTGGAGCATATGGAATTTAACTGGCATTTTAATCCAGAAGATAAGTGTTTAAACAAACTTATGGGGGTAAGTAGGGCTTGGTGGAGGAGAATCAGAAGGGCACGAAGGTCCCTCACTTTTGCTTTCTTCTGACCCAGATCCCACTGGACATATTCTGTTTGGCACTTGAAGGCTCTGGTATTTTGGCAAAGCAGTTATGGGAGGCCCAATTTAGATGGCAACTGGGGATGAAGGAATCTTCATGGCTAGTTGTGAAGTCCTTCCCCTCTGCAGAGTCTGTGATCAACTTGTATCTTCTCACAGGTAGCAGTCCCCAGCTGATTCCTAAAGCACAAGAAGAAGGCATTTAAAGCTGGATCCAGCTTAAGAGGTCTTAAGAGTCTCCTTAAGATCTTCTGGGAAGGGGTGGGAAGGAGAAGAGACAAGGACGAGAGAAGCTGTCTTCTCAGGCATTGGTCTTGGGTATCTCTCTAGCAACTTCCACCCTAAGTGGAGATGCAGCACCAAGAACCTTTGTGAAAACAATTCTTCAGTGGGACCCTGACTCCATAGCAGCCTGCCCCCTAACTCCTAGGTCAAGAGAAGAATTCAGCATGCCTAGAAACAGATCCAGGAAAGGCGGTGATGGTACCATGGGGCAAAGGATGGACCATTACCTTGAGCACAGGTTTCTCTCAGTGGGACGTAGTCATGCCCAATTTCACTTTCTCTTCATTTTCCACGTCATAACCTCCTCTCCTGTGGAACCTGAGGAAAGTAAGTTTTGTGAGCAAGCTCTGCCTGCTACAGCAGGGTGCAGGTCCCAGAGCTGGTCCTTCCAAAAGATTCTGGCCCAGGGATTCTCTCCATACTTGGAAAAGCCCAGAGGATACAGCAGCTCAACAGACCTCTGGCCAAAGGTCCAACTGCCCCAAAGGATGCCTGTCTCTAATGGCAGGCTACAATTTGCTAAGAACTTTCACCTCATTTATACAATCCTCACAACATCTTTATGAGGTAGGGGAACAGAGATTACAATCACTGAAAGATTACAACCCTTAGAAAGACAGGTAACTTGATCCAGGTCTCACAACACATGAGTTGCACTGCTTGTAAATGGGCACAGAGTGCTTAGTAGGTCTCCTCAGTCTAGAATATAAGCTGGATTGAAAGCATGGCCTGGGGACTAGATGCCTCAGATTTGGAAGGAAACACCAATAGCACCACCCATGCCCTGACTACCAAACCACCCCCTAATGCCATCAGAGAACAGAGTCAGGAAAAAGAACTGTGTGAAGATGTGGCTCCATGGGTGGGTTGCTGAGCCTGCTGTGAGAAGCAGGACCTCCTATGGCCTGGCAATTTTTGCCCTGGGCTCTAGACACTGGACATATGTCATACCAGAGAAGCCAGGCTCTTGGAGAGCCTGTACTCAGGAATGTTAGTCAGACTCCTAGCCCAGAATTTGGGAGGTTAGAGGGCTCATGTGACCATCAGGTAGAAGACCCTGGAGGAGGAGGAATAGAAGTGATTTGCAAAAGCAGCCTGTAACACTCACCAAAACATGAGAAGCCCCACGATGACCAGCAGACAGACGGATGACAGCACCACGACCACCACAACCAGGATGGTCGTGTGATCATAGGTATATAAACGATTTTTCACTGGTAGGCTCAGCCCATGGCACCTCTCTCCATGGTAACCCGGGTGGCAGCTGGTCCAAAACAGAACAAAGCAGAGATGAAGTTAGTGGTTTGGCTTCACTCTTGGCAACGGGCCACCTACATAAGCCAGAGCCCCCTCCTCACAGCTTCATCCTGTCAGTCCCTAACTGTGATTCCTGTCCTTCCTCTAGCCTTCTCTAGTACAAGACTCTTTAGAAGCCCCTCTAAAGGCTCTGTGGCCTTCCTCCTTCACTCCACGCCCTCCTCTTCTTCATTCCCTTTGGTCCTCTGGCACAAAATTCCTGCTCCAGGCAGGGAGAAAGCAAAGGAGGACTTCAGGTCTTGGCTAGATTGTTCCACGTGTGGATGATTAATTACATGTGTGTTAAAATGTTCAGAGGACTTGGGCACAAGAGCTGGTGGGTTGGACTGTGGGGATTCAGTATCACTCCCTCTAGTGAGGCCCCTCAACACTCTGACCCAGAAATAAACCCAGCCCTCCCCACCGATGCTTCCAGCATCCAGTCCCTCTGCCACTGCCCAGCCTATTAATAGGTCCTGTTCCTTTGCCAGAAGTCATTTTTCTCAAGTTTCCTTCATTTAACTCCCGGCTCCCCCTGGGTGCAAGGCCCAACTTGTAAGCTGAATTTTGGCCTTTGGCCTCTGAACGCTGGGCTATCAGGCCTACTTCATCCCAGGACAAAGCAAACAAACCAAGAAAACATCTTCTTGCCTACCTGTCCTGCCAGTACATTTTAGAATGTCAGACAAAAACCCTTGGCTTTTCTTACTCAAGAAATAAATCAGATGGCAACTGGCTCTTCTAACACAAAACTTTTCCTGGAAGCCCTTGGGAAGACTGAGAAGTGCCTACAGTTGAACAAGCACATTCACGTCCCTTTCTTTTTTTGCAGGGGAGCTGCGCGGCGCAGCTTGTGGGATTTTAGGTCCCCGACCAGGGATTGAACCCAGGCCCTCAGCAGTGAAAGCGTGGTCCTAACCACTCGACTGCAAGGGAATTCCCTCACATCCCTTTCTTTATCTGAGCATCCCAGAGATCCTTTGATGTAGGTAGGAGCCCATGTTACAGAAAGGCAGAGCTATTTTCCCCACAGTCACACAGCAGGGCAGAGACATAGACACAGATTTTCTGACGGTGAGCTCAGTGTGCTGCCCACACACATCCATAAATGCCCAGTCAGGGATGCAGTGGCACTGTCTGCCTGGGGACTTTAGGCCACTAACTGCTGAAGGAAGCACCGAGAACCCGGTGGCCCTCTATTCTGAACTGCACATCCTCTGGGGAGAAGGTTAGGCACCTGGTTCCTCAGAGCAAGGAATCCCTTCTTCCTGCCGAGAGGTACCAGGAAAGTTCCAAGGAGCAGACGTATCAGACCCAGGGGCCGGGCTGCCCCTGCCTTCCTGCCCAGCACCTCTTCCCTTCCCAGCTCCTCCTGGGTGTTTTGGGGAACCACCTCACTGCAGGATAAATGTAGGTCAGGCCCACAGCAGAGCACACAGCTCCTTGCCCAGCCTCTCCATGCATCTGTCCCATCGGCCCAGGTGGACAAAACAATGACCCCTATCCTGCCGGGACATAGAGGATGCTCTTAGGAGCACCCCTGGAAAATCACTTGTTCAAAGCACTTTACAGTTTATAAGACACTGTCCTTATCGACTAGCTTAACTGAGACTCATAACACCCTGGTAGGCAGGTATAACTTCTTTTACATGTTGAAAGACGAAGATTAGGGTCAGAGAGAGTAAATGATTTGCGAAATGTTTCACAACTAGGGAGCAGAAGGGCCAAATTCCAAATTCATAATTCTTTCCATTTGAACAGTGTAGGTTACCCGAAGGAAACACATATCTGATGGGTCTGATGGGTTTCTGGAGCAGAAACGGAGAGCGGTCTGACTCTGCTCTCTCAGTTATTATTACTGTTATCTTGAATGATAAATAACAATTAATAGCACACATTACAGGCTTACTATGAGCCAAGTACTCTGTGCTCATTGCTTTACAAGGATCATTTCATGTAATCTTAAAAACATCTCTATGAAGTAGGAGTTACTATCCCCATTTTAAAGATGAAGAGACTGAGGCTAAACTTCTGTTAGATAACCTGCCCAAGATTACACAGCTAGTGAGTGGTAGAGCCAGGATTTGACTCAGAAGTCTGACTGACTTCAGAGACTGTGCTTTCCTGCGGGGAGGGAAGGTGAAGTTGAGTCTGTTTTTCACTTCCAGCCCATCATTCAAACCCCACAGGTACTTACTCAGATGATAGAAATAAAGCTTGGCCTCAGAGTCCCGCAATTCAGTTACATAATCCCTCCACCCCCACCCTGAGTCAAAAGGATAATAATGTAAACATCCTAATATTACCCACGTCCCCCTCCCTTTGCAGACAACTCCTGGCTCCCCCAGGGAAGGAGCATTCCAAGCATCCCAGGGTGAGGGCAAGATCGTGTATCTTGCCCAGAGCCAATGACCCATCAAACCAGGATGTGTTCCTCCTACCCACGTCCGTGGCCCATTTCAGAACTTGTATTACAACAGAAGCAAGGACCCTCTAGAGTACAGAGACATCTTCCAAATTGAATTTCTCCACCCCTACCCCAGGAGGTGGAGGGGGCACCATTTGGCGGAGGGGACTCAGAATACATGAGTTCCAGACTGGTCCTGCTGCTATTTCTAGCCAGGTGATCTGGAGCAAGTTATGGTCGCGTTTCCAAGCTTCAGTTTTCTTGTGTGAAAGGCAGGAATAATAAATGCCTACCTCACTAGAGCTTTGTGAAGCTCAAATGAGATAATACAAATAAAAGCACTTAATAAAAGGCCAAGTCCCACATGTGTGGGAGTTACTATATAATCAGATTCCGGAGGATACTGCCCATTATCCTGAGGAAGGGAGCACCAAAGTCAGACGGAGCCAAAGAGAAGGGGGCTCGCCATTCCTTCTTGGCATCTGGGCAGTGAGGCCAAGTAGAGCCTTCAGGCCTGTCTCTCTTCCAGCCCTGAGTCCTCCTCAGGCTAACAGTCCCCAGGTTTCCTCCAGCCACAGGAAACTTTGCAGCCAGTTTCTGGGTCAGCAGCTCATCAGGAGCCCCAGGAAACTGCTCTTTGAGGGCAACTTTTGGCTGGTGACACAAAAGGGTTTTCCTGTGGGTGATGGCTGCAGAGGGCTGGTTTAGGAAGCCGGCCAGCCTCAAGCTCACCACGGCAGCCTGACACACCCCAGCTGGTGGTTGCTGGGTCTGGAGGCAAGAAGGAGCCACAAAGCGTCCCAGATGTAGGTGCCCAGATGTCACATTCTCCCAAACCAGGAGCTCTGTGTCTTCTTGCTGCCTGCTGCCCTGACTACCAAGGGCTGGAGGCAGGAGGCAGCCAAGCCAGACACAGAATTCAGCCCCTTGAAAATCTGCCTAGGAAGCAGACACAGAGTCTTCACATCAGATTCCATGCTCTTCAATTAGAAAAAGCCTTAGGAGACCTCTAGTATAATAGCTGCCCTCTGTAAAATCATGCTCCAACTCTGTAAGAACAGACAGGGAAGAAGGATGCAATCCAATACCCAGTGCAGCCTGGGGGCATGAAAAGCATGTTGGACTGCAAGTCAGGCACCTGAGTGCCTGTCCTGTTTCCACACACTTTATTTAGCTGTTGATCTCAGACAAATCACTTCCTACTTCCGGGCTCCAGTTTCCTCATCTTTCAAGTACAGACAGCAAGCCCTGCCTACCCAGCAGAGGGCTTTTGAAAATACAGGGCTGTATTTTCCCGTCCCCTAGAATAGCTGGCACCAAGTAGGTGCTCAACAGAGACCTGTTGGGCTCAACTCATATTAAATGTAAACTGTAAATCTCCAGGGCAAAGGAAGGAAGGCACTGTCACAGTTACCATCACCATCCCTAGGGCCACCTTGACCCTGGACACCATTATCTAGGTTCTCTGGGCTTAGGTAGTCAGTCAAGCTCAGCTCTCCAGGAGAGAAGCCTTAAAAGGGTTCTCAGCTGAGCAGTGGAAGTCCGTCCACCAACGCCCTGGACCAGTTCGGCCAGATTTGGTCAGACAGATTTCTGGCCTCGATCCATCTTGACTACGCTCAGAGTCACTGCCTCCACCCTGTGCTAATGAGGCCAGTTTACAAATTTAGGACAAACATTCCCTGCCCTGTCTCAAGACTTCTGGAAGAATGATTTGGGGACTGTGTAGGTCACTCTTTTTTTTTTTTTTAACATCTTTATTGGAGTGTAATTGCTTTACAATATTGTGTTAGTTTCTGCTGTATAACAAAGGGAATCAGCTATATGTATACATATATCCCCATACTTCCTCCCTCTTGCATCTCCCTCCCACTGTCTAGGTCACTCTTAAGCAACCCCCTCCAATACCAAGCTCTTTACAAGGATATGAAAGGAGAGGACGCACAAGTGACTGTAGACATGGAGAGGGGTGATGGGTCTGACAATTGCCAAATACAGGGCAACTCTGCTATAGGAGATCAGATGGGACAAGGAAGCTTTAAAAAAAACCCAAAGGATCTGTACCAATCACAGGAGAAGAGATGCGAGGCAGCCAGCCTTCTTGACAGGCTGGGAAGCGGTGTGCACACAGCAATCTCCTGACTCTGTCCACAGCCTCCCAGGTCACAGAGGCTGCCACTCCACAGAAACTCAGGCCCAGCAGAAGAGAGTGCATGTTTACAGCCTGATGTGGGTGTTGGTCTCAGGCACAGTGGTGACATTATGCCTGCCACAGAGCATGGCAGTGTCGTCATCCCTGAGGGGTTGCCAAGGCAGCCATTTGCTGGGCTTGGCCTAGCAGAGTGGCTGGGGAACCCATGGCCTCTCCACCCACACCCCTGCCCAGGGAAGGGGTGGCGCTGCCTGACCGGGCACTGATGCCTACTGAGTTGGGTTCCATTTTCCGTTAATCTTACACAAAGGAAGTGTTCTCCCACCCCCATAGCCAAAGGTCAATACCCACCATGTCCCCCACCTCCTGGCCCTCGCCAGGGTAAGGAAGAAGGGAGGAGGGGCTTCTCCCTGCTCTCACAATGATTGCTTTCTCTACAGTCCGGCCATATCTTAGAATCAACCCACATTTGCTCACTCACATGCACATATGTCTGAGTACACATACCTGCATAGCACATATCCAAATGTACCTCATACCTACCTGCAGGACTTGGGAAAGAAGGCCACGGGAGCTCCACTCCACCCAGGAGCCCCACTCTGCCATGTTTCCTACTGGCTTCTCCCATCTGGAGTAGGGCATGAGGCAGAAATGAAGAACCTGCCTTCAGGTGTCAGCTCTCCTAGCGTGTGCTCATTTCTGAGCAAGCAGGAAATGCCCCCAAAGATGAAAGAGCGTCACAAACCCACGCCACAGGAAATTGCATCCTATGCTGGGGGGAGCCCTTCCGCTGACTAAAAATATTTCCCCTCCTCCCAACTTCCTCCCAGAGGTTGAGAAGAAACTGGGTGGATTTATGAATTCAAGGAACAGTTGACAACCAGGAACAGCTACCAGGCTGACAAAGAGGGAGCTGTTAACAGTCAGCCCTGGGGAAGGGACACTTACATGCAGGATGGAGCCCGGAGCTCCTTCACATATTTGCATTCTCCGTGGATGCAGAAGTCCTTGTATTTCCGAAGACATGGGTCTCTCTTCTTCCCTAACCCCTTGCCTTTCTTCTTTCTTTTCCCACGCTCCTCCTTGCTTGGTGTGGCCAGAGCTTGTGGCTTGGAAGAGAAAGCAGCTGCAGTAGAAAAGTACCTTGTTAAGTCTTCGACTTCCTCAGGGGAAAAAATCAGAACAGCACAGTGTCTGGAAGGATGTTTTGATCCTACCTGAAGTCAGAGGCCTGGGAAGGCCTCTCGGCTCAGTACCTCCCAAGAGCTGAAGGAAGACTGACTGGGCAGACCTCCCAAAAGTGGTGCAGGAAGTAGAGGCTGGGGGGTCCCAAGGAAGGCATTTCATAAACTCAGTTTAAGAACCTCATTCTATGGACTTGAGGACATGGGGAGGGGGAAGGGTAAGCTGGGACGAAGTGAGAGAGGGGCATGGACATATATACACTACCAAACGTAAAATAGATAGCTAGTGGGAAGCAGCCGCATAGCACAGGGAGATCAGCTCGGTGCTTTGTGACCACCTAGAGGGGTGGGATAGGGAGGGTGGGAGGAAGACGCAAGAGGGAGGGAATAAGGGGATGTATGTATATGTATAGCTGATTTACTTTGTTATACAGCAGAAACTAACACACCATTGTAAAGCAATTATACTCCAATAAAGATGTTTAAAAAAAAAGACTACTGGGTCCAAGTGACACTAAAAAATAAAAAAAAAAGGACCTCATTCTAAGAATGCTAGCTTCTGTTGAGTAACTGCAGCTGATTGGGCAATTCTACTGACCTCACTCCCACCCCACTGTCCATCCTCATCTCCTACTCCCCCACACCCACTTGCTTCTATTTTGGCCTTAAATCAGCCTCATTTCCTGATGCTGCACTCAGCGACCCATTTGCAGGAAGACAGCGTCAGAGATAAAAATTGCTTCTGGAGAAGGTACTTGGAGGGTATTTCAGAAGGAAGAGGCTCCTAAAATAAGAACAGTGCCCATGTCCAGGTGGTCCCCTCTGGGGTACCCATTAGCAGCAGCGGACCATGAGCCCAGAGCAGAACCAGGCTCAGGGACAGCAAGCAGGCCACCCCTGGTCAGAGATTTACTGTTTTAACTTTTTAAATTTTTTTTAATTAAAAAAAATTTTTTATTGATCTATAGTTGATTTACAATAGTGTGCTAATTTCAAAGAGCCTTGTTTTTTTGACATCAAGCAAAATATTTACCCTGCTCTGTGTGCTATTTGCAGCTCACCACTTCTCTCAAAGGTCCATTTACATTTATCCCCAGATGTCCTGTTTATAGCTCCCTGTGATGGGGAGTAGAGTGCACAAGAAGCAGAAACATGGAAAGTAAAGAACTACCAGAAGGAACTAGAACAATGATAACTCTCCCCATTCTTTCCACACTTAAAAAGGGAAAAACAACCTCACACAGACATCCAGCTGGGACTGATCATGGGCTATGCCCATCAGCCCAGGGGTCTGACACAAGTCTCCCCTCCCCTGTCCCAGCAGAAAAAAGGTGCCTGCTGTCTATGGCTATAGCACATGTCTGGCAGAATGATGAGCATCATACATTAGACTGGAGTCCTAGGATCCTCAAGGTGGAATTGACTTAAAAAAATATGGCTTTCCATTTTCAGTTGAAAAACTTGAGGTCTCGAAAGGCAGTGACTTGCCCAAGGTCCTACAGGTTTGGGATCTGAAATGTGGTCTCTGGATTCCATATCCAGTGCTCTTTCCCAACACACCAAGCTGCCTCACACAAGCCAGTCCCCTCTTCCAGACAAGCCCAGAGCACCTGGGATGCTGAGCCAGGAATGAGACAATGAATGGGCTCTGAAGTCAGCAGACCCATGCTCGAATTTCAGCCATGTGATCTTGGGCAAGTCACTTAATCTCTCTGAACCCTGGAGCTCTCGGTAAAAAGTGGAGAACAGGTGTTCCTATCTCAGAGGGTTGCAGCAAGGATTAATTAACCCACAATAACATGTTAAGTGCCTAGAATACAGGAGGCACTTAATAAATGGTAACAGTTATTTATTTTAGGGGATAGGATCCCTAACCTGAAAAATAGTCTTTGCCCAGCAAACCCAAGAAAAAAGAAGGGGCAGATGCCAGTAGTCCCATAGACTCTTGTTTCCTCTGGTACAGACCCAGGCCCTTTCAGAACTCAGAAGGTGAGGCAGATGCTCAGAGGAAACCAATGACCATGGCTGTGGTGAAATTGAGGTAGGAGGGCCCAGCCGATCAGAAAAAGGAGGGAGAGGGACTTCCCTGGTGGTGCAGTGGTTAAGAGTCCACCTGCCAATGCAGGGGACACGGGTTTGGGCCCTGGTCCGGGAAGATCCCACATGCCGTGGAGCAACTAAGCCCGTGTGCCACTACTGAGCCTGCACTCTAGAGCCCACGAGCCACAACTACTGAGCCCACGTGCCCCAACTACTGAAGCCCACACACCTAAAGCCCGTGCTCTGCAACAAGAGAAGCCACCGCAATGAGAAGCTTGCGCACCACAATGAAGAGTAGCCCCCGCTCTCTGCAACTAGAGAA
>NW_021145514.1:21447-22989 GCF_002837175.3 Physeter macrocephalus
CCTGCCAATGCAGGGGACACGGGTTTGGGCCCTGGTCCGGGAAGATCCCACATGCCGTGGAGCAACTAAGCCCGTGTGCCACTACTGAGCCTGCACTCTAGAGCCCACGAGCCACAACTACTGAGCCCACGTGCCCCAACTACTGAAGCCCACACACCTAAAGCCCGTGCTCTGCAACAAGAGAAGCCACCGCAATGAGAAGCTTGCGCACCACAATGAAGAGTAGCCCCCGCTCTCTGCAACTAGAGAAAGCCTGCACGCAGCAACGAAGACCCAGCACAGCCAAAAATAAATAAATAAATAAATTTATTTATTTAAAAAAAAAAAAAGAAGAAAAGGGAGGGAGAGAGTGACAGGGTGACAGCCAGGCTCCTGCCGGGGAGAGGGAGCAGTGAGTCAGGTCTGCAGAGCTAGGAGGAGCAGCTGTGTGGGTGGAGGGTGAGTCACAGCCCAGCTCTGCCCTGCCTATGAGGAGAGGGCCAGGAGAATCCAGGTTGTTCAGGCCAGGAGTGACCCCCAGAGGGCCATTGTGAGAGGATGGAAGGTGGGAACCCGGCCTCAGCTTTGGAGCAGACCCTTGATGTATACTAAATAGAGACAGCACCTAAGGGAAGCTCTGGGTAAGGAAGAAGGGTGGCAGAGGAGCAGACGGAGCTAGAACAGGTGGGTATCTTTCCAACCAAATATAGTCATTCCCAGGCTCCAAGGCTCAGTCCCTGCTCCACCCTTAAGAATCTCTGCAGGTGACTGGGGGCAAGGAAGCAGGCAATACTGGAGGCTCTGGACTCTGCCCTGTGCTTGTATTTACTTAGCCACAGCACCTCTGCTGGTTGAAGGATCCCATTTGGCCCTTCCTCCCTTGGAGTCTCTCTCAGGGACTCAAGGCGGTCAGGAAGTATCCAGGCTTGTGTAGGATTTGTAGACAGCCAGCATATCAATACAGCTCTCTAGGGACCCAGTGCTCACCATTCACAGCCTCCCGAGGAGGTGCTGGCCTAACCTGAGGGGGGACCAAGTGTTCCTCGTTCCCCTGTTTCCCCAACCTGGAGACAGGTGGATGGAGGAGACTAACACTGCACACCTTGTATGTGCCTAGCATCTCCACATCTGTTACCTTATTTTATACATAATAGTCAGTTGATGTGGGAATTAGGACTTGTGCACATTTTTTCATAGAAACTCTAAGGAAAGCATCTCAAACATTCCTTGTTCCTATCACCCAGCTTACCTCAGAGGAATGTACCAACCCCACACACCTTGCCTTTTTCAATTTGCCTCAAAGTATCCAGAAAGGCAGCAACGTGGCATGTGAGACCACGTTGGGCAAGAAAGACAACAGGGGCTTCCCTGGTGGCGCAGTGGTTGAGAATCTGCCTGCTAATGCAGGGGACACGGGTTCGAGCCCTGGTCTGGGAGGATCCCACATGCCGCGGAGCAACTAGGCCCGTGAGCCACAACTACTGAGCCTGCGCGTCTGGCGTCTGTGCTCTGCAACAAGAGAGGCCGCGACAGTGAGAGGCCCATGCACCGCGATGAAGAGTG
>NW_021145514.1:31091-53209 GCF_002837175.3 Physeter macrocephalus
CGCAGTGGTTGAGAATCTGCCTGCTAATGCAGGGGACACGGGTTCGAGCCCTGGTCTGGGAGGATCCCACATGCCGCGGAGCAACTAGGCCCGTGAGCCACAACTACTGAGCCTGCGCGTCTGGCGTCTGTGCTCTGCAACAAGAGAGGCCGCGATAGTGAGAGGCCCGCGACCTGCGATGAAGAGTGGCCCCCGCTTGCCACAACTAGAGAAAGCCCTCGCACAGAAACGAAGACCCAACACAGCAAAAATAAATTAATTAATAAACTCCTACCCCCAACATCTTCTTTAAAAAAAAAAAAAAAAAAAAAAAAAAAAGAAAAGGATCTACATTCTAGGACCCCCCATTGAGTTTGTCAGGCCAAGCGGCTTTTCCTTGAGGTCCTCCATGAAAACTCCCAAACCATAGGTGTGCCCAATCGGCATAAATGCCAGATCCACTTATTCTTAAACTGTCCACCGGGGTCCGAGGATGGGCATCCCTCACACCCACCTCTGAAAAGGTCCAGGTCTGTCTCTTCCAAGTCCAGGACTTCCCGGCCTCGGCCACCTCCCGGGGGCAACAGCTGGTCCGTAGATTGAGTAGGGGAGTCCAGATTGCTGGTTCCAGCCGCCAGCCCTCTCCGAAGCCGCTCCAGGCTGTCGCCGGTCACCAACGCCGAGAGCACTGCGGGTGAGGGGCGAGGCCGCTTCAGACCCCCCCGCCCAGACCCCCGTCGCCATGTACCGCTGACGGCGCCCGCCTGCCAGGGAGCACGGGCCCCACCAAGTGGCCCGCGCCGGGGGCGCTGCAGCGATCTTCCTCCGTGTCCCCTGCAGAGCGTCCCCATCCCCCCCGACCCCCGGCAGCCCTCTTACCTGCAGCCAGAAAGAGCTTCAGCACCACCGACGGCAGCAGCTTCATGGTCCCGGACTCGGCGGAGGCGGCGAGGCAGCAATCACTTTGGAGGCGGCGGCCACCAGGCGCTGGCACGGGTGCCGGGCGGGAGGAGCGCAGGAGATCCTGCCGGGCACGTTCTGCTGCCGGCCTCTGGGTGTAAGCCTGACTGGGATCTGCGCGCAGCTCGCGGCCGCTGGGCGTCTCTGTATTCACTCCGTCTGTCCGTCCTCCCGAGCCCTTAAACCTCAGTCAGGATGGCCAGCTGCCTTCCGCGTGCAGCTCTCTCGGTAGACTGAGCGCTCCCGGCTTGCGGCCGGGAATAAGGCTCCTGGAGGCGCCGAGGCTCCGCCCCGCCCCTGCCGCCCCGCCCCCCCCCCTCCCGCGCTGGGACTCCCGCCCGGCTCCAGGCGCCTGCAGCCCAGCCCCGGACCCCGTGGGCGCGGCTGGGAAAAGGGGCGGGAGAAGGGGGCGGCGCTCACATATTTTGGGACTAGGCCAGGGCAGCCGCGGCCTGACTGTGGGTAGGGCTGCTGACCGGCAGGTGGCGGGGACCAGCTCCTACCTTTCCCCAGATGCTTGTCACACTACAGCCTTGGGACTGCTGAGCTGCGCTTCGCCCTTGGGCACCCCTCATTCCTTCCTCTCTTCCAGGCCTGGTACCTCCGGTCATCCCTGCTCTAAACCAGAGATCTCCACCCATGTCATCTTCTGAGCTTCAGAAACCCTCTTCTTTGCCTACCGATAAATCAAGTAGTAAATAATAATTAATTCATTTATCATTAAAAATTAGACACATGAATGCCAGGAGGTCTCGTGAGCTCAAGGTTACCAGAGCTGCAGGTGCAGGCACCTGGTATCAACCCAGCAAAAGCAAAGGAAGTTAGTAGTATTCTTCCAGCCACTGGAGTGGCTTCTCCCCATCTTTGTCCCAGAGGACTTTGTCTCCATTAGGATTTTTGAACTATTGAGTATAATTCCCAGGCTTCTGGGATTGGAGAGACACAGGCTGTGAAACAAGCCTCCTACTTTTCCTTGCCTTTGAATACCACCTTCTTCTCCAACATAAAAGCTGAGCCCCCTCCCACAGGACCCAGCTGGCTAGCCTAGGTTGCCACGTTCAAGGTGCCAGGAGATTGATGTGTTTTTCTTCCAACTTATGAATTTTTACAGGGGTCTTCTGGAGCCAATGTCCTGACCCGAAGAAATGACTCTCTCAGTAGGCATTTCAGCTCCCAGGGACACGCTGGGACGGGAGTTGTATGACACAAGGCTGGGTTGGCATTCAGAGCCCTCAAATTGTGCCAGATAGAGCTGCTTGCCTGATTCAGCCCACGTGTAGGGATAAAAACAGGCCTGCTATTTATACATAGTCTATCCCATTCTCCCTCCCCATCCCCACTTCTGCAGGGGTCAATGGGGCTCTTCCCTCTTAACTTGTCCCTAGCAACTCTCCCCAGGTTTAGGTTTCCATAATGCCCTGGAATCACTACAGATCTAAGCTGGAATCCTAACTTTGCTTCTTACTGTGTGACCTTGGACAAGATATTTAATCTCACTGATTCTCAGTTTCCACATCTCTCAAATGGGAATAATAATAATAATAATGCTTACTTTGTAGAGAGCTTCGTGAAGATTGAACGAGGGAACACGTATAGAGCAGTTAGTACAGGGCCAGACATATTGTCATAAATGTGACCCATTATTATCATTATTATTACTAATCAGTCTATACTGACTGTTCCATTTCCTCTTTTCTCTCCCTTCCCCACAGGTCTGAGGCTCCATGTGTGGTTGGGCTGGTTTTTAGGAGGAAGCTCACCCATCACCTATTTGGCCAAGTGCCACTGTGGGATTGTTCCTTTTGGTGATCAGTATTGGGCCTAGGACCTCAGTAGATTGTCACCACCCAGGCCACACCTTTATTCTCCCTCAGCAGCTGCCTGACAGCCTCCTTCCCCAAAACAAAGCCACCTTGGGGTCAGGGCTCTCCCCAGGGGAGGGTGGAGGGAAACACTTCCTGACACACAGCCAAGTCACCCCCTTCCCCTCACCACTGCCAGTTTCACACCCTGCTCTCCTGTCCCAGCCTGCCTCTCCCTTCACACACTCTGACCTTACGCCTTCTCACCCTCACATCAGTCTTAGCCCATTCATGGGGCAACTCCAAGCTTTCATCACACCTGTGAGCCTCACCCCAGCTAGGTTTGTGTGTCAGCCAGGTTTTATGGGAAGGACCTGGAAAAAGAATACAAAGGGCCTGGAATGGTTTGGGGACAGTCACTTCTCTCAGAACTTTGGGTGTCCTCTAATCAGAAAAAGGAATCACGATTCATGCTGGGGCAAAGTCATTAACTCATTTATTCCACAATCCCTGAACACTTTTCAGGCACTAGGGACACAGCAATAAACAAGACAGCCAAGGATATGCTTTTATAGAGCTTGCATTCTACCGTAGGGGGAGACAGGCAACACATTAAGTAAATTAAAAAGGAAACTAGATCCTATGATGACAAGTGCTAAGATGAAAGTTAAAATTCAATGATATACTATAGGATGCTGTGTCCCAGTGCTTGGGACAACACGTTAGACTTGCTGACTGATTAGCAAAGGTCTCTCTGAGCCTGTGACCTGTAAGCTGATGCTTGAATAAGCAGAAGGAACCAGACTTGTGATGATCCATTGCCAAAGTATTCTAAGCCGTGCAAATAGGGCAAAAACTCTGAGATGGGAACAAGCTTGGAGCACTCAGGGAACAGCAAGAAGGCCAGAAAGGAGGGAGGGTTATGAGATAACATTGAAGCAAAGGCTAGTGACAGATAACAGAGAATGTTATAGGCCCGAGGTAGATGCTGGATTTTATTCCCTATCACTGTGAGGATCAAAGGAGAGACGTCAGTGGGAAAGCACAGTTATGCAGGATTCTTTCACCTCTTCCCCTTTCTCTATCCAGGCCTCTCTACCCCACTTGACTTCTCTCTGGCAGTCAAGTGCCAGGGACACACTCCTGAGGAAGCAGACTCTTCTTTCCCTGACTATCTGCGGACCATGGGCAACTGAGGCTTAGAAACCTACTGGCCCTGGGCCACCAGTGAGTCACAAGGGGACAAATCCACAGCAGAAACCTTGGCATCCTGCTTCCCAGCTCTGTGCTGGGTTCCCAGGCCTCTGGAAAGACAGGCTCATTGGGACACTGTCACTGACTCTGCTAGGCCATACAGACCTTCATTTAGGGAGAGCACTTGCAAGCCAGTGGGGAGGAGGTGCTGGTACGGACAAGAAAGGGGAGAAGGGGACTTGGAGAGGGGACCCACCTGAGTCCCTTCCCCACTGTGGCTGAGATGTCTATGCTAATAGATTGGTTCTCCCACACCTGGCTGTGCATCAGAATTACCTGGGAATTTATTTAAGATAAAGAGGTCCTCCTAATTCAAAACTTCCTGGGGTGGGTCCCAAACATTTACACTTTCGGCAGGTAATTCTGACATCAGCCAGTTTATGAAGCACTGGTCTGCATAATTAGGATAACGAGTTAAGCATCTGAGCAAAATCTGAACCTCTGAGGCAGAGGCAGAAGAACTTTAAGTAATGACACTTCCCATGTGCTCATGATCTTGCGTGACCCTCACAACTGCCCTAAGACTAGATACTCCTCCCTATTTTAAAGGGGTGAGGCTAAAAACAGGTGAGTAACAGCCCAAAGCCACCCAGTTAGTAAGAATCTCAGCCTCAATTAGAATTCCTCTCTTTTACCTAGACCTGTGCTCTTAAGCTCAACACTACTCTGAACGAATGCATGAGACGATGGTCGGCCTCTCTCTGCCTCTACCGACAATAACATCCTCAGCTTTACTGAGGCTCAGTGCTCCATCTGTCTTGTGGGGCGGTGCTAAGAATCTCTGCCTCACAGACTGGAGGGAGGCCTAGGTAAGGGCAGCAGGGCAGCTAGTGAAATGGGTACAGTCTTGGGAGCCAGCCTGCCACGGGTTCAAATTTAGGTTCTGCTATTTTTCTAGCTTTCTAACTTTGGACATGTTAGTCAATTTCTCTGATCTACAGTTTGCTTATCTGTAAAATGGGGATAATAATAGTAGCAGAATATGATGCCTGGCCCATAGTAGGTGCTTACTTGGTGACAGCTGCAGTTAGGAACAAATGCTTCCTTCTTTCTTTCTGCCTTTCCCCCTTCCTTCCTTTCTTCCTTCATTTCTCCCTCCCATTCTTTGTTCCTTCCTTCCTTTCTTCCTCCCTCTCTTCCTTCCAGTGGGAATTTAGTAAAGTGCTGCTTTCACCTGGGCCAGTCATCCTCAGTTGAAGTGGTCCCTCTCTGCTGCGAGATGGCCATTCTTGCCAATGAGCTGGTGGATCTGCGAGGCCACTCAAAGTTTTAGAAACCTCTACCCAAGAAAGCAGCCCTCATCGCTCAGAGAGAAGCATGTGCCCTCTGGGGGATGGGATTCAGCTGCCTTCTCCTTCCATTCTGACCAGAAAAGTGAGTCCCAAGTAGACCCAGAACTCGGTTGGCTGGGGATAATGGAGGGGCTCCTCCACTGAGGGTACTTCTATCACCAGGTGGCCATGAGCCCAGTTCCCCAAACTTGGAAGCTCAGGGTAAGGGGTCATTTCTCCTACCCTAGGCTGATTTCCCTCATCCGTGTCTCTATCCCCATCAGAGCCAGTTGATCAGGCAATTTGGGGGGGCGGTGCAGCAGGATTTGAAGTCAGGCCTGACCTTTGGAGTCCCCTTGCACCTCCTATGCTGACTGGGGCCCCTGGAGGAAGTGCCAGATAATACTTCCTGTGCACCTGGGGGTAGAGAGGCTCTTATGTCTCATGGCCTGGCGTCAAGATCCATTTGAATAGGATGATAGATAGGAATGGATGAGGTGGGGGGGGGTGTTAAGCAGACGTCTGAAATCCCTGTCACCCCCAGAAGATGTTGAGGAAAGGATATTTATGATGTGCTTGGCGAACGCCTGGATTCCAAGCCATCCTCCTCCATTTCTGGGCCCATTTCTGTGGCTTCAAGAGATTTAAATCTCCAGTCCCAGGACTTTACCCCTTCCATCATCCCCTAGCACAGATGGCTTACTGGAGGGACAGGCAAGTGATTCTCATCCATCGCACAACCCGCCTCCTTCCGCAAGCCTCAGGTTCCTCCATATAAAATGAAGGTTTGAAACAATTGTTCTGTATTCAGGCACTGGCCAGTGATGTCCATAGTGAATTGTTGGCAGTCGTGCTGCTGTGAAAAGTCTTGCTGAGACAATTCTATGACGATCAACAGTGCCTGATCTACAGGGTGTGATAACTTTCTCTCTGTGCCTCAGCTTCTTCATCTTCAGATGGGGGGAGAATAACAATCTACTTAGGGGGTTCTTGTGACAATTGAAGGAGATAGCATCTCTGAAAGTGCTTGGCAAAAGGGAAAGCCCTATATAAATAGGTCAGTACTACTATTAACGTCTCCAGAGCTCAGCCTTGGAACGAGGTCACATCACATCCTGTACCAGGAATGTATAAGTTTGGTTCCTCTTAGAAATGTGGTCACAGAGCTGCAATTTAACAATATCCATTTGCTCTTTTTAAAATTTATTTTATTTTATTATTATTTTTTTTTTTGGCCACGCCACGTGGCTTGCGGGATCTTAGTTCTCCGACCAGGAATCGGGATGTGCTCCCTGCAGTGGAAGCATGGAGTCCTAACCACTGGACCGCCAGGGAATTCCCACTTGCTCTTTTTTATAACTTAAGGTTGATCTAAGACAATGGTTCACAAAGGAAGAGATATTACCTCCTAGGGGATATTTTAGGAATCTGTGGGAGAGTTTTTGGTTGTCACCGATTGGGGAGCCTCAGGCATTTGTGGGGGAAGGACGTCAGGCACACACAATTAAGAATTGCCCCAACTTCCAATGCTTTTGAGTGTCCCGCCAGATGCTCATATGGGTGAAACTCTTGATTATAATTGCTTGAGTCTAGACTCATCTCTAATTCACAGAAAAATACAAAAAGAGTTTTTGCACTGACTTTTCCAGGAATGAAATTAGCATGAGTTTTCATTTTGGCATTATCTGAGTTGCCAAACGACAAACCTGTGTCAGTATTTGTAGTTGTCACATTAAAGGTAAGTCTGTGTAGGTGCAACTTCACTGAGATTTCTAGAGTAGTCTGACCAAGCATTTGCCTATTCAAATAATATTATTTTATTTAAAATCACCTGTTTTGGGCTTCCCTGGTGGCGCAGTGGTTGAGAGTCCGCCTGCCGATGCAGGGGACACGGGTTCGTGCCCGGGTCCGGGAAGATCCCACATGCCGCGGAGCGGCTGGGCCCGTGAGCCATGGCCGCTGAGCCTGCGCGTCCGGAGCCTGTGCTCCGCAACGGGAGAGGCCATAACAGTGAGAGGCCCGCGTACTGCAAAAAAACAAAACAAAACAAAAAAACAAATAAAATCACCTGTTTTATATTAATTAGGGTATTCACTTTCTTTAAAGAGTAAATGTGCAGTTAGGATATTATTTGTGAACTTCATTTCAGAATAGTAAAGGGACGTTAATGTAGTTGTTATAAAAAGGAAATACCGATTCTGAAAGGGTTGAGAACCACTAACATAAGAGATGTTCACATGGAATATGAATATCTGTATCCTTTGTAAAAGCACTATTCTAGATATTATTACATACAAGGTCCCTGGCCAGTGCCTGAATGAGGTGTAATAAACTCCTCTTGTAGTTCAGTGTTAGGAAGTTTGGCTCATCTGGTATCTGGTATAGGTACTTCCTTTTATGAGATAATGCAGGTGTGGAATTCATATGTTCCCTTTTTGCATCCACTGCCAGGAAGCTCACAGTTAAGTTTTGGTGCTCAGTTGCAGTGATTATCCCCAGTCCAGCATTTTGAAGACAATTATTTTTTACTTCTCCAATTTGATTTCATTATGGGGCTCTTTAATCATTCTTTAAATACTTACTTGTTTCTATGTCTCTTGTTGTCTAAATCTTTTCTGGAAGTAAGGGCAGCATAAGTAATTAGTTTGAAACTCAATAATCACATACCTGCAGTTGCCTTCCCAACACTTCCTGAGTCTGGCAGTCTAGGTCAGAGGTGCCCGGAAAGGCTGAGGTAAAGCGGTTTACTGCGGGCTCGGGTGGTTTTGCTCTGCAGACTCGATCTCTCTTTTTCCTCTGCCTCTTCCTTTCAAAGGCTCTCACCCCTCCACTCCAGATGGAGTGTCAGCATTGTGACAAGTGGAAGCAGGCTCCAGCTGTCAGGGTCCACTCCAAATCTTGGCTGGATCTTGGTGTCTGGGGTCAAGCTGGGGTCAGAGAAGGGCACCCCAGCTCCAGGATGAGAGATGCACAAAGCTCCAGTTGGAGAGACTCTTCCTCCCCATACACTCTCCTAGCATCTTGTCTGAATCCCTCAGAGAGGAGGCTTTAAGCTGGGCTGAGGCATGTTACTGACACCTGTCTGCTCCCTGGGTCCACTGGCCCGTAACTCTGACCTTGAGCAAGATATCTCTCTGAGCCTCGGTTTCCTCATCCAGAAATGGGAACGTTAGCTACCTCAAAGGGCTACTGTGAAGACTCACTGAGATAACCTGCAAGGTGCTCAGGCAGTGCTTGGAACATAGCAAGTACTCAGAAACCAGCAGTGGCTGTTCATTCCAGTCTGCCCTGGATTGGTATGACTCATAGGCCTGTCTGCTGGCCCCAGCTGTGAGCTCCTGGAGGCAAGAGCGTGCATTCAATCTCAGCTCCTCATTCATACGTTCAGTGACTGTGGCAAATTGCTCAACCTTTCTGAGCCTCAGTGTTCTTAAGATAAAGTAAGAATAATGAAATATACCTCAAATTTGTGGTGTGAGTAAAATTAACAGTGGTTATTTTGGGGTAAAAGGGCATTTGAAAATTTATTTTATGTTATTTTTACTCTTATGAGCATTTTCTGTTTTCTCTAGAACAAATGCAAACTATTTATGTATTGTAAGTCATTTTTCAAAAATGTGCTTTTTTTCTGAAAAAAACCCTTAAATTTATTGAGCACTCACTACATTTTAGGTATTGTTCTACGAGCTTTACATACATTATTTTATTTAATTCTCACAACAGCTGTCTGAGGTAAATAGTATCTTCACCCCCATTTTAATTAATTTATTTATTTGGTTGTTCCGGGTCTTAGTTGCGGCAGGCGTGCTCCTTAGTTGAGGCATGTGAACTCTTAGTTGTGGCATGCATGTGGGATCTAGTTCCCTGACCAGGGATCGAACCCTGGTCCCCTGCATTGGGAGCACCGAGTCTTAACTGCTGCCACCAGGGAAGTCCCCACCCCCATTTTATAAATGGGAAAACCAAGGCTTAACGAGGCTGAGCAATTTGCTCAGCTGGTTGTAAGTGAATCTATACATGTGATAAAATTTCATAAAACTATACACCCAAACACACACAAATGAGTGCATATGGAAACAAGTGAAATCTGAATAAGGCCTGCAGTCTAGTTAACAGTGTTGAGCTTATATGTCATCGTCCTGGTTTTGAATATTATACTATTGTTATGTAAGATATTACCATTGGGGGAAGCTGGATGAAAGTTACCAGGCAGAGACCTGCTTTTTTTTTTACAACTTCTACTATAGTTCTTCTTCTATGATTAGACTCACATAGTTTTTTTAAAAATAAGTTAAATTAAACGTTTTTTAAAACTGTGAGTTTTTTTAAAAGCTTGTCATAAGGATTACATGAGATTATGTGCCTAGCACAGTGGTTGGATGCAACTGACATTTCACTATATGATATTTTCTTTCTTCCCCACTCTGGAAGTGACTATTTTCATAGCTAATTATAACAGCCTCCCTCTATTGTGTTTACTGTGTACCAGGCCTATTTTACATGCATTGTTTTAATAAAGCCTATGAAGTGGGCACTTTTATTATTCCCCTTCTGCTGTTAGGAAAACTCAGGTTCTGCAAAGGTAAATCTCTTCTCCACTTGCTAGAAAGTGACCAAGCCGGGATTTACACCCAGGCAGCCAGTTGGTGACACTGCTTCCTCCCCCTCAGGGCCAGTTCAGCGTACTGCTAAAAGTCTACTTTGAACCTTGGAAATCATCTACTCCAACTGTCTCAGTTTCGGTGGAAGAAAACAGGCTCAGAGAGGGGAGGGGCTTTGCCCAAGGACACCCAACAAGACTGTGTTCGAGCTAGGATGAGAACCAGGTCTTTGAATTCCTGGGCCAGGGTATTTTCCAGGGCTCATGCCCAGGGCTGCTCTCCCAGACAGCACACCTTCACTGGCCCTGTCTGGGAGACCACTGATGCCTACAGACAGACCCTCCCTCACCTCCCTCACCAACCTGTGCAGCTCAGGGCACTTGAGACCCAAGAGGGAGAAGGGCCCAGGGAGGGTGGAGGCATGGTGGCCCTCTATTTCAGGCAGCCTGGGGAGCCAGAGTAGTTGGGGCCACAGAGAGGGCAAGGGCAGACCCTCTGAGCTTTAGCTGGAATGGGGGAGGGAAGGAAGGCTGTGCTTGTGAGGGGGTATTCATGCCAAATCCAGCGCCTGTCCCCCTCAGGCTCTCTTGAGTCACTTGCCCCTGGGGTTGGGACACATTCTTGAAGGGGTGGAGTCACAGGGATTCCCCGTCCTCTCAAGCCCTAGGCCAGTTTCTATTCTTCCTGGGACTGAAACCAACTCCCCTATCAGACTCAGCACCAAATTCCCAACTGGTAATATAGTGACTCGCTCCTCTAATTCCTGCCCTGGGAACTCCTTGGACTTGAGATATTTGCCCCAAGTCCAGATCCGGGGTTGGTGAGGAGGCCCAGCCTGAGTCCCATTTTTCAGAGAGGAAATGGGTCCCAGGTATCTAGAGGGGAGGTTGACCCGCATTCAGATGAGCCTGACGGGTCTCTCGCCCCATCGCTGTTGCGCTCCCCCGCACCCCATCCCGCCAGGCCGTCTGCAGTGGCTCAGGGCAAGGCGGAGGATCAAGGACCCCTTCCTGCCATCCCCACCATCTATGCGCCCTAGTGGGTCCGCTCTGGGAAGCAAACCCTTCCGCTTGGCCCAAGGGAGCGGCCCTAGCGATCGTTTCCGCGGGGAGCAGCGCCCTCATGTGGCCTCAATGAGAAGCTCAGCTCATTTCCCAGCCCCTCCCTTCCTATGACCTCATTGAACAAGTATTTATTGAGTGCCACCAGGTGCTCTAGGGGCAGTGGTGAAGAAGATAGATAAAATACCTGTTCCGTGGACGGTACATTCCTGTGTGTGTGTGTGTGTGTGTGTGTGTGTGTGTGTGTGTGTGTGTGTACGCGCGCGCGTGCGTGCGTGTGTGTGTGTGTGTGTGGAGGGGCAGGCAATAAACGATTGAAAAAATAAATAAACAAGGCAGTTACTAGTAGTGATAATTGCCAGGAAGAAAATAAAACAGAGAAATGTGATGGAGAAACTTAGGACTCCATGAGTAGGTAATATCTAAGATGAGACGTAGGTGACAGGCATCCAGTCCTGTGAAGATCCGGGATAAAAGCCTTCCCTACAGAGAGAAGAGCCACTGCAAAGACCCTCAGGCAGGAACAGGCTTCACATAACAGAGGGAGGCCAGTGTGGCTGGAAAGGAGTGAGCAAGGACAGAACGGTATGAGAGTCCATCAGGGAGGCAGGAGGGCTGGAGCCAGACTATAGATCAGATCTTACAGACCATGACAGAGTTCGATTATTCTTCTAAGAGTAATGAGAATGTATTGGGTGGGTTTTGAGCAGAAGAGTTATATGTCTTGATTGCCTTTTAAAAGAACCTCTATGTTTGAGTGAAATGGAAATGTATTTTAAAAAATAAAAATAAAAATAATAAAATGAGGGCCCCTACGGCTGCTGTGTGGAGAATGGAAGACTGGAAGCAGAGAGATCACCGTAAAAGGTTAGAAAGCTATTGAAATAATTCGGGTGAGACATGATGGCAGCTTGGAACTTGGTGACCATGTTGAAGTGGGGAGATGTGGTGGAATTCCGGAACTACTTTGAAGGTAGAGCCAACAGGACTTGCTAATAGACCACGTTCTCCCTTGCTCATCAGGTGCCAGGAACTCCTCCACATGCACACCCTAACTGGCTCCTCCATCCTCACTGCGGGGCTGAGTTAGAGAGGCGGACCCCAGGCACACAGCTAAATTAGGAAGTTTCCAGGTGTTGTTGGACAAAGGACTTAAGACTCAGGCATCTGTTCTTCATGAACTGCCTCCACTTTCCATCATCAGCCCATTTAGTGGGCAGGGCCTCTGCCTGCTATCTCCCTTCTCCCTTACCTTGCTTGACTTCTATAGACCCAGTTATTTATTAGGTCTCTGTTTGTCCAAATGGGTGCCCTCAGGGTGTGTTGGTGACACTCAAAACAGTCCACGGTACCTGGTGTTTGTATTTGATACAGAGTAGTGGGTAGTATAATCTGGGGGTCAGTCCTCAGACCCAAGCCAGCGATGTATTCCTGTTAATTTACACAAAATGCAGTGGGGTCAGACCGGATCCCACAGGAAATGTGCACTGCCCTTTTGCCCCAGGTTGGGCATTTCTGGAGAGCCTGGGAAAGGTCAATCTAGCCTCACACTCTCAGGCTAGCAGGGAATGGGGAAAACAAGCATGGGAGGAGGTGACTGGTTGGCTCTGGAGTCAGTTGGCCTTGCTGTTTGTGTTGTGCTGCATGCGGGGTGCATTATAAATGCAGCCAGCCATCAGGCCCCTGGCCTCAGAACCTAGGACCACACCGGTCCCTGAGAGTCTGTGCAAGCCTCACCGAGATGAAGCTGCCAGGCCAGGAGGAGTTTGAAGTCTCCAGTGCTTGTGAAAATATACCCAAAGGAGAGCTGGACAGTGGCCCTGGCTCTGGCCCCAGCCCTGATGGCCCCTTAGACACAGACAGCAGGGAACAGTGGGTACCCAAGGACCCTCTGCCTTTCATTCAGCTGAATGAGCTGCTGGGCTGGCCCCAGGCGCTGGAGTGGAGAGAGACAGGCGGGTGAGTGGGACCCAGGCCAGTTTTATGGGGCCCTTCCCCTTCCCCCACTGGGGCCTCCTCCATGACTCCCAGCTCTTCCTGTGTGTGGCGTGGTAATCTCACCCTCAATCAGGAGCTCCTTCCTGTGTTCCCCATTTCAAGACCCTCACCCTCTATGGTGCTCAGCCTTCTCTGCAGTCTGGTTTTGAGTTCCCCAAGACCCAAGATGAGGGCTGACTGCCCGGGAGGGGCATACTCTGTAACACTGGGCCCACAACTTCCCCAATGTCTCACTTTCCCTGGCTCTCCTGTGTCCCCACTCCTGAACCTGGGAGAGATGCCCTCAGTAACACTGTCTGCCCCTCTTCACCACAGGTGGGTGCTGTTTGAGGAGAAGCTGGAAGTGGGTGCAGGCAGGTGGAGCGCCCCCCCGTGGCACTGCCCAGCCTCCAGAAGCTCCACATCCTGATGGCCAAGGGCCTTGTCCTGCTGGACTGTCCAGCTCAGAGCCTCCTGGAGCTCGCGGGTATGCTGGGACCCTTTGCTGGGAGGGCCTGGGCATCCTTGCCATTTCTCTAAGATTTCCCCCACAAAGTTCTGGAATTTTCCAGAGCCCACCCCGCCCCACCCTGGGGGATTACCCATCCCTGTCACAGGGGAGGGATAGAAATGCAGAGTGAAGAGAAAGTTCACTGGCCCCTGCGTTCTCTAGACTCTCAGAAGGGAAAGGGACCTGAGCAGAGGGCAAAGGGGAGAGTTCAGGGGCAGGGAGTTCGCAGGAAAGGGTGGGAGCCCCACCTCTGTTCTCCAGAGCAGGTGACCAGGGTGGAGTCGCTGAGCCCAGAGCTGAGAGGGCAGCTGAGAGACCCCCACACCTCATCCAGACCACAAGCATCAGCCCCTGCTGAGGTGAGAGGCCCCTCCCTGGGCCCAAGACCAAAAACCCTGGGGTGGGAGGGTCCCAGATCTCCCCTGCACCTTCCTGGACCAAGAGTGGCCTAGTCTCAGCTGGGACCTCAACCCAGGACTCATGAGTGAGAAGAAGCAGGGGTAGTAGTGAGGGGAGAAGAATGGAGGGGCTAGAATCACAACAGCCAGAGCTCTGTGAAGGGATGTTCTTGGTAGGCACTGTGCCAGAGGTCCACGACAGTATCTTATTTAATCTTCACAACCACCCTGGGAGGTAATACCACAATTATCCCCATTTTAGTGATGAGAAAACTGAGGAGCAGAGGTGGAAGTTGTGCTCCAGTTTTCACAACTTGGCAAAGCTGGTCAGGGAGCCCTGGTGGATCCACCCCAAAAGCCTGTGCTCTTAATCACCGCATAATCCCGTTTTGTAGGATCTGCTCATCCAAGAGGGGCTTCTCACGAGGAGGAAGCCCCCCTGAAGGAACAGGTTTGTGGCATTTCCTTGGGCAGGGCTGGGAGAGGAGTTAGGGATTAACAGAGGTCCACCCTCCACTGGACTCCTCCTCAGTCAAGATCCTGCCAACATCCTCTTCCCTGAACAACCATTCATCCTCTGTGTCTCCTTGAACCCCAACCCAGCATCAGAACCCTCTGAGACAGAAGCTCCCACCAGGGGCTGAAGCGGGGGCTGTGCTGGCAGGAGAGGTGGGCTTCCTGGAACAGCCAGTGGGGGTCTTTGTGCGACTGCGGGATCCAGTGGTGCTGGGGCCCCTTACTGAGGTGCCCCTCCCCAGCAGGTGAGGCTGCTGAGTGGGGGTTGGGTATCCTGGAGCCCAGAGAAGGCCTTTACTGGCGAGGGGATTAGGAGGTCTTTGGGTCCAGTTCTCTGGGGGTGGGGATGGGGACTGGTACTCAGGGAGGGGTGGCGGTCAGTGCTGCAAAGAAGGTGTGCACAGGAGCGTGTATATGGGGTTGGTAGTGCGGTCAGAAGCCCGGGCTTCCCTGTGAGACAGCAGCCTCTGACTCTCTCTGGGACCTGGTTCCTTCCTCAGGTTTTTCTGCCTTCTCCTTGGCCCTCCCACACAGGGAAGGGGCTACCATGAGATGGACCGGGCAGTGGCCATCCTCCTCAGTGACCCGGTGAGCAGGGCAGGCACGTGTGTGTCTCTGTGTGTGTGTATACGTGTGTGCACGCTTGCGTCAGTGAGTATATGGACTCTCCACGTGTGATCAGTACAGCAGTGAAGCAGAGTGTGGCTTCATGTCTGTGAGCGTGAGGACTGAAGTCCCCTTGGCTACCACCGCACCTCCACCCCTTACCTAGCACAAGGCTGGCACACAGGAGGCACTCACGGATACTCACTGAGTGCATGCATGCGTGAATAAATGCTTGAATGACTCGTCTGCCTATGTGACTTGTGTCTAGTTTTGAAACTGTGAAAATGCACGTAAGGGTGCAGATCTGTATTTAGTGCCCCTCTGTGCCCCTATCCCCAGCAATTCCAGTGGTCAGTTCGGTGGGCCACCAACTTTCATGACCTTCTGGCAGCCCTGAATGCTTTCCTAGAGGAGGTGACAGTGCTCCCTCTAGGTCGATGGGACCCAACAGCTCAGATTACCCCGCCTAAATGTTTGCCTTCTGAGCACAAAAGGTATCTGGGGGTCATTATGCCATAGAGATCCTTCCCCAAAGGCCTTGGGTCCAGTTCCACTGTTGAGGAGGGGCAGTGGGGTAGGGGAGGGGACAGGAAAGGGGCAGACCTGAGTTCTTCTGGACCACTCTGTCGCTGTGAGACCTTGAACCTTCCCCTGCTGGAGCCTGGCTTTCACTCCTGTTAGAAGGTCAGAATGTGACCTGGACCTTGTTGAAGTGAGGCCCAGGTCTCCGCGGTCAGAGCCGCGCCCCCAGCCAGCAGAGACACGAGCCGCCGCCAGGGGGCAGGGTGCCGCGAACTTCGGCGCCAAGTTGCGGTCTGATCGGGGATCCTCAGCCAGCTCGGGTTCCCCTTGTCCTCAGGCTCCCCTCGCAACTGTGGGAGCCCAAGGGCCCCTCTGCCCGGCGAAGGACCCCGGCTGAGGACAGGCACGGCCGCGGGCCGCACGCGGCCAGCCCGGAGTTGCGGCGGACTGGCAGGTGAGGCGAGCTGGGGTGGGAGCGAGGGTAGCTGTCCTGGGCGGGGGGAGGCGTCACACGGGCCCAGAGGTGTGCGCTTACTGTGCGGGGGGGGAGGGGGCGGGAGAGGCTCACCTGGCCCCAGGGACGTGGGATGCGGGAACCTGGATCACTGATGACCCACGGGCGGGAGGCTCCTTGTCCAGGACGTGCGCCGGAAGGCCTCGTGGTACCCCAGCGACTTCTTGGACGCCCTGCACCCCCAGTGCTTCTCGGCCGTGCTCTACATTTACCTGGCCACCATCACTAACGCCATCACTTTTGGGGGTCTGCTGGGAGAAGCCACCGACGGTGCTCAGGTGGGGGGCGGGGGTGGGCGTGTGGGGAGTAGGCGTAGCTTTGGTGTTCCACCAGCCATGCCCTTCCCCCTCCTCTGGGTCTATGGCTGGGCTGAGGAGACTCCTCGAAAGCTTGGGTTCCTGGGCTGAGGAATCCAGGGTCCTGTGCTGACAGGGCCCACTGTTGGCTTCTAGGGGGTGCTGGAAAGCTTCCTGGGCACGGCAGTGGCTGGAGCTGCCTTCTGCCTGATGGCCGGCCAGCCCCTCACCATCCTCAGCAGCACCGGGCCAGTGCTAATCTTTGAACACCTACTCTTCTCCTTCAGCAGGTAGGAGAACTCCCCCACCTCACCTGACCCTCACTAGCACACCCTCAGCCTGGTCTCAGCTGGGTCAATAGGGGAGGGTGGAAACTGGCTCCAGGGGCACCTGACCTGGATTAGGTTGGGAGCAGAATGGGCACATCCAAGCCCTGCCTGTCTCTCATCCCCCAGAGATCACAGCCTGGACTACCTGCCCTTCCGCCTGTGGGTGGGCATCTGGGTGGCCACCTTCTGCCTGGTGCTGGTGGCCACGGAGGCCAGCGTGCTGGTGCGCTACTTTACCTGCTTCACCGAGGAAGGCTTCTGTGCTCTTATCAGCCTCATCTTCATTTATGATGCCGTGGGCAAAATGCTGACTTTGACCCGTGCCTATCCCATCCAGAGACCTGGCTCTCCTGCCTATGGCTGCCAGTACACAGACCCAGGAGGTGGGCGAGGGAAGTAGGGAGCTTGGTAAAATAGGGAGGATGCAGGAAGGGTTGTCCCCGTACTGTCCCCCTTAGTTAAGTTCAGCAAAATGCTGAGTACTTACCCAGTAACCAGCAGCACTCTTCCCTATTCTGGTTCTGAGTCAGATGAAAAATAAGTCAACAGAGCAGGCCCAATATCTTTATTTCTGCCAGTGCTGAGAGAAGAACATTGTTGTATCTATGGGTGTATGGGCTTCCTAATGATGAAACCAAAATTGGATCAACTTACCCACCCAGTCATGGTTGCACTGGACAGGGACTGTCTCACCCTAGAGGAGCAGAGCTAAATGCACGCAGGGTGCAGGCAGCTTACTCCCTAGAGAGGGAGAGGAAGGGGCAGGGCCAGGCGTGCCCAGCTTCTTCTCCCAAACTCACCAGTCAAATAAATCACTGCTCTTCTCCTGGGCCGAGTTACTGACTGGGTGGAGAGGAGCTTGGAGTATTACACTTGCACATTTCCCTCCACATGGACCAGGACTGAGGAAGAGGTGTCCTCTCAAGAGTTCCAGACTCTGTACTAGGCATGAACAAGACTAATTCTGGCCCCGGTGGAAACACACAGATTTGTGTGCTCATCCATTTGTTGCGTGTCTGCTTTGGCCAGTCCTGTGCCGGGCACCTGGGTTACAGATAAGTAGGGAATTTGAAGGGACAAGGGCATGAGGCAATGTCCTGAGGACAGACTTGGTAGTGATCGGAGTCAGCAGACAGATGAGTCAGAACTAAGAACTCTCTGTTTCAAATGGACCTGTGAAATTAGGCTCCTGATTTGGGCTGGAGAAGGTTCCCAGGGGAGGAAAAATCACCTGAATTCTTTTTTAAATAAATCTATTTATTTTATTTATTTTTTATTTATTTAACTTTGGCTGCGTTGGGTCTTCGTTGCTGTGCGTGGGCTTTCTCTAGGTGCGGCGAGTGGGGGCTACTCTTTGTTGCGGTGTGCAGGCTTCTCATTGCGGTGGCTTCTCTTGTTGTGGAGCATGGGCTCTAGGCGCACAGGCTTCAGTAGTTGTGGCTCACAGGCTCAGTAGTTGTGGCTCGCAGGCTCAGTAGTTGTGGCTCGCGGGCTCTAGAGCGCAGTTTCAGTAGTTGTGGCTCATGGGCTTAGTTGCTCCGTGGCATGTGGGATCTTCCCAGACCAGGGATCAAACCTGGGTCCCCTGCAGTGGCAGGCAGATTCTTAACCATTGTGCCACCAGGGAAGTCCTCACCTGAATTCTTCTCTCCTTCCAGGAAATGAGTCTCAGTGGACAAGCACAAAGCCAAAAGACAGAGATGACATCTTCAGCGTGGTGAGGGCCTGTTCCTGGGAGGGCCTGGGAAAGAAAGGGTGGAGACCAAAGAAGTCAGTAGTTCCAGGCTCTTCCCACCCCTCATAAGTCACTGAGGCCCAGCCATCTGCTATGGTTGCAGATCTCCTGTCTTGTGTACTCAGTCTCAGTGGACATCAGTGGACATTTATTTCACTGCCCATAACCCCATCCTGGACCACCTCTCCACACAAGACCTAGGCCTGGTCAATGCATCCTTGCTGCCCCCACCTGAGTGTGCCCGGCAGGGAGGCCATCCTCGTGGGCCTGGCTGTCATACAGTCCCAGACATTGCCTTCTTCTCCATTCTCCTCTTCATTACTTCCTTCCTCTTTGCCATGGCCCTCAAGCACGTAAAGACCAGCCGCTTCTTCCCCTCCATGGTGAGTGTCACCTCTCTTTCTGTGGGAGAAAACTGGCTCTTGGCCTCGGGCCCTGTCTGCAAATGGGAAAGGGGCAGAGAAGGAAGGGGATGGTGGCCTGAACCTGACTGAGTGTCTGCTGGGTGGCCAGGTGTGCAAGTTGCTGGGTGACTTCTTCTCAGTCCTGGCCATCCTGCTGGGCTGTGGCCTCGAAGGCTAGGCCTTCCTGGGCCTAGCCACGCCGAAGCTCACAGTGCCCAGAGAGTTCAAGGTGAGAGCTGCGAGTGGAGGGCAGAGGGCAAAGCAGGGCCAACAGAAAGGACCCTAGAGGAGGAAGAGGAATAGATCCCATACTTCTTCTCTAGTCTTCTGTTTTCTCACTCATAACATAGAAATAGTATAATAATGGTCTCACAGAGTTGTTGTGAGGACACATCGTGTGCCAGACACATAGCAAGCACAGAATAGGTAGCTACTATTATAGGTAAGGGGTTAAAAGAGTGGGTTCTGGTCAGCCAGCCCTAGGTCTGAGTTCCACTTCTGTCATTTCCTAGCTGTGTGACTTAGGGAAGTTAACCCACATTCTGAGCCTCAATTTCTTCATCTATAAAATGGAAATAATAAATTACCATAGTTTCTACCTCACAGGTTGTTTTGAGGTTCACAGAAGATCATAGTGCAAAGCACTATCACATTTATGGGACTGGCACATACCAAGACCTCCATAAATGCTAGCTATTGTTGTTATATGTTCTCCCTACTCTTGGCATGGCCCTACCCACTACACTACTCCCCAAACTCTTCTTGGCACCCACAATTGCCTGCTCTGATCCAGTAAAGCTGGAGCTCCCTGCCCAGGGCATGACAGTGCACAGGACAAGGCTCAGCACTGACTTAGCACCTAAACTTTGCCTGTGCATTTGGAGACCTCCCCTCCAGCTTCCCTCAGGGCAGGAGAGCACAGGGGCTCCAACTGAGGCAGCCTCAGGGGCTCAGAACCCAAGGCAGCAACTGGGGCCCTCCCCCCGACCAGACGCTTGTAATCAGAGCAGATGCAGACACACCCAGCCCTGCCTCTGCCCCAGATCAAGTCAGGTGTGAACCTGAGTCGCCCAGCGCTGGATGGGGGTGTGGGGTGCCTAGGGAGAAGCTCTCTGTACATCAAGAAGTGTGGGCGGGCCTCATCCACCACCTCCTCCTCTTGCAGGGAGGGAAGCACCCTGAGAACCAAAGTCCAGAGCCCCTAGCTCCAGCCCAATACCCAGGCTGGTCCCCCTCCTTCTGCTCTCTGCCATCCTTGCACTGGGATGCTTTGAACCAGCTGTGCACATACAGACTGCTCCCACCTAGCATTCAGTGTCTTAGAGCATGCGGCGGGGGGGAGGATGAGGCGGGGAGTTGCGGAAGAGTGCCAAGGCTGGAGTGTGCAGGTGAGGTGCTCCTGAGATACCCTCTCCAACCTGTCCACGGACTGCCCTTCCCTAGCCCACACTCCCTGGACGTGGCTGGCTGGTGTCACCTTTTGGAGCCAACCCCTGGTGGCTGAGTGTGGCAGCTGCCCTGCCTGCCCTGCTATTGTCTATCCTCATCTTCATGGACCAGCAGATCACAGGGGTCATCCTCAACCGCACCAAATATAGACTGTGGGTAAGGCCTGCTGGGTAAGACCCTAGGTCCCTAGCCCAAGGGACAGGAGCTCCAGGGTGGGGTCCAGGCTCCCCCTCTCCCACCCCAGAGGACAGAGGGCCCAGATCTGGGCTAGCTGCATCCTCATTGCCCCGCTGCTATCTGCAGAAGGGAGCTGGCTTTCACCTGGACCTCCTCTGTGTGTCGCTGCCAATGCTGCTCACATCAGCTCTTGGGCTGCCCTGGTATATGTCTCAGCCACTGTCATCTCCCTGGCCCACATGGACAGTCTTCAGAGAGAGAGCAGAGCCTGTGCCCCAGGGGAGGCTCCCAGCTTCCTGGGCATCAGGTGAGGCCAGTATTCAGGAGGCTGGAATGAGACGTGGGCAGCAAGGTGGGGTATTGGGTACAGGGCAGAGTTATTTGGGCAGCTTAAATTGTAAGCTGGCGACTCCAGAGGGCTCTCTCACTGCCCCATGAGCGTTGCTGTGGGGTGAATGGGTGGGTTCTGGGCTCTAAGGTGGGTGAGTCAGGTCTTCCCCTCTCATCCTTCAGCCATGAGACTGGGAGGGGCCTCCAGAGGAGTGTCATGGATATGAGTGTGGAGGCAGCCAGGGCTGAGCAAGGATGAGGTGCTACCTAATAATCCCCACTCAGTGTAGAAGCACCTCATTGATATTACAAAGTAACCATCACAAAAAAAATTTTGTTGGAAACACAGTCTAACTGTCGAAAGTATGTGAAATCAGCTTTGCAAATTATGAAGTAGAAGTTTTATGTTAGTATAAAAATTGCTAATTTTCCATCAAAATAAAAGATAAAAACAAAGAGCAGCTCTGAGCTTGAGCTGCTGAAGAGGACTGGGACCCCCGTATTGAAGTGACCTGTCCCTTCCTCTCTGCCAATTTTTCACACCAAGCTAAGGTCCCCTCCCTGCCAGGTAACTATCGGGGGATCCCTCCGCTTCCCTCCTGCCAGGGTCTGTTGTGATGTTTGGCCAGCGTGCCCAGCCTGGGCACCCCAGGGGCTCTCCCAGACCCTAGCTAACTCCTCCTTTCCCCACAGAGAGCAGAGGCCGACGGGCCTGGCGGTGTTCATCCTCACAGGAATCTCCATCTTCCTGGCACCTATACGCAAGGCACCTTAGTCACACAAGCCAGCATCAGGGGCAGGGCAGTAATAATAATAAATATAGGAAGAACTGACATTGGCTGAACATTTACCGCATGCTGGGCACTGTGTTAAGTTTTCTGCATACACAGTCTCATTTAATCCTCACATTACCGCTGAGAGGCATATGTACTTTAAAAATGAGGAACCTGAAGGTTAAAGAGGTTAAGGAGCTTACAAGACACCACCAAGAGACCTAGTTTCTCAGATCTACCTGTGAACCCAAACTCTGACCCAGGAGGCTTTCTACCCAGTGGAGCAGGGTGCAGACATGCCACCATCCCCAGGGCCCAAGCACTACCCTTGCTCCAAACTCTCAATGAGCCTTAGACTAAAAGTGTGATCATCACAACCCAGAAAAACTTTGAGGCAAAAGCCCTTCACTTCTCCCTCACCGGATGTTTATAAACACCTACTGTGTGCAAGGCTCTGCGAGGCACCTGGGAGAAGGGGGTGGGGAGGGGAGTAATATTGAAGAAGAATATGCAACCAAGCCCCTGTCAGCAACACATACACATGAATTAAAATTAAGCAACAAGAGCTTCCCTGGTGGCGCAGTGGTTGAGAGTCCACCTGCCGATGTAGGGGACACGGGTTCGTGCCCCGGTCCGGGAGGATCCCACGTGCC
>NW_021145514.1:53320-71957 GCF_002837175.3 Physeter macrocephalus
GGAGCCTGTGCTCCGCAAGGGGAGAGGCCGCAACAGTGAGAGGCCCGCGTACCACACACACACAAAAATAATAAATTTAAAAAAATTAAGCAACAAGTAACAGCAGAAAGGTTCAACAAGCCAAGACAGCAAAGCAGTCAAGGAGGATGTGGAGAATGGTACACAAATTCACAGGCAGGACAAGAGGTTAGCGGAGGGAAAGATCATGGAGGCTGGGTGAGAGCAGAGTAGTTGAAAGAGCCAGATGGACCGGATCAGCCGCTGACTAACTAGGTGACTGTCATTCAGCAGATTTTTACCAACCATAAGCCATGTGCCAAGCACTCTTCCAGGGACTGGGGATATAGTGGTGATCAAAACAGATCATCCACATCTTGCATTCTGGTGAGAGGAGACAGATAAAAACAATAAACTAGGATAATTTCAGATAGTGATAACTTCTACGAAAAATAAAAGAGGGTAAGGTGATTTAGAGCACCAGAGGTCTACTTTATTTATTTATTTATAAATTTATTTATTTATTTTTGGCTGCATTGGGTCTTCGTTGCTGCGTGCAGGCTTTCTCTAGTTGCGGCGAGCGGAGGCTATTCTTCATTGCCGTACGTGGGCTTCTCATTGCGGTGGCTTCTCTTTTTGTGGAGCACGGGCTCTAGGCACACGGGCTTCAGTAGTTGTGGCACATGGGCTCTGTAGTTGTGGCTTGCGGGCTCTAGAGCGCAGGCTCAGTAGTTGTGGCGCACAGGCTTAGTTGCTCTGTGGCATGTGGGATCTTCCCTGACCAGGGCTTGAACCCATGTCCCCTGCATTGGCAGGCAGATTCTTAACCACTCAGCTACCAGGGAAGTCCCCAGGGGTCTACTTTAGATTGGCTGGTTTCTGGGGTGTCATGACATGAGTAGTGAGAAGTGTGAGTAGTGAGAGGGATGTCAGGGAAGAGCATTTTAAGTGGAGGGAATAGGGAATTCTCTGGCAGTCCAGGTTTAATCCCTGGTCTGGGGGGAAAAAAAGAGAAACATAAGTGGAGGGAATAGCAAAGCAAAAGGCCTTGCAAGGGCTAGAAGTAAACTTGGACATAGGGAGGAAAGGAAAGGGGCCCAGTGTAGCAGGAAGAGAGAGAGCAGAGAGGAATGTGAGAGAGAAGAGTGGTAAGAGAGGTGATGGGCAAGTTACTTAGCCTCTCTGAAATCCAATTTCTTGATCTGTAAAATGGAGAAAATTATAGGATTTACTGTAGCTGTTTAACGTGAAGCTTCAATGAAAGCAGGCAATACAAAGTGGGTATGCGTACATGCTGGAGGCTGGAGGCTGGGGTTGGAGCCTGGGGGGGTGGGTACCTGGGCAGCTGGCAGAGGTGAACTACTTTGCCAGCTCTCCACTTCTCTCTACCAGTTCATCCCAATGCCTCTGCTCTATGGCATCTTCCTATACATGGGGGTGACAGCAGTTAGCAGCATCCAGGTGAGTCAATTAAAATCACCAAGTAACTCCACTCTTCTTTTCTTTCCCACTGGTACCTCCTGCCTGCATCTGCCAATTCCCCTCCTCTCCTCTTTTCCTGCCTCTCCTGGCCACAGGGACTCTGCTGCCACGCTGTGGTTGGGGAGGGGACCATTCTGACCATTCCCAACGCTGGGCTTGGATAGCTAACAGTGACACCCTCCAGGCTACCTGAGTACCCTGCTTTCCTCCTCCTCTTGTTCCTCCAGTTCACGAAGAGGGTGCGGCTATTATTGATGCCAGCAAAGCACCAGCCGGACCTTCTGCTCTTGCGGCATGTGCCTCTGAGGAGGTTCCACTTCTTTACAGCCATCCAACTTGCCTGCCTGGGTCTGCTTTGGATAATCAAGTCTACCCCTGCAGCCATCATCTTCCCCCTCATGGTGACTCGGGGCAGAGTTGGGTGGTGTCCTGATGGCTCCCAGGAGACTCAGCCTGGGAGGGTGGCCAAGGCCTGAACAAGAGGAAGAATCTACCCTCTGTTACTTGTCTTGGCTCTGCCTGGTTGGGAATCCTAGGACAAAGAAAGATGGCCAAGGGATGACTACAGATGGGCTAGACCTGGGATACCTGGCTCAATTCCTTTCCTAATCTCTTTGGGCTGATCAGCCACAGGTAGGGATATAAAGCCCAGAAGAAAACTGAAGACCTGGGAGAGGCAAGGCTGGCACTTTTGTTACTCAGTAAGGTGATAATGTAAGTGGCTCTGGCTTTGTTCTTACTCACTGAGGAAGTTAAGAGCCATGGGCTTTGCACTGGAACCAATCTGGTTACTACATCCCAGCTCTGTGACCTCTGAGAAGTTACTAAACTCTCAGGGCCTCAGTTTCATTCTCTGTACAGTGGGAATAATTATGTCTACCTCATATGAATGTGTTAGCATTCAGTGAAACTACACACAATGCCTTGCACATAGGAAGTGCTCAATAAATGTTACTGTTGTTAATGTTCCTGCTGCTATTGCTGACAGCCCTTGGCTTTGTTTCTATCCCTGCAGTTGCTAGACCTGGTGGGGGACCGAAAACCATTGGAGTGGGTCTTCTCACCACAGGAACTCCTCTGGCGGGATGAGCCGATGCCAGAGAAGGAGAGAAGCATCACTGAGAAGGGGTTGGAGCCAGAGTACTCATTCAGTGGAAGTGACAATGAAGATGTGAGCTCCAGGATGGGCCCTCTCAGGAGAACAGGGCAGGGGTGGGGGAGAGAGGTCTTCTCCAGGAGTTGCCCCTAAAGTGTAATATCTCTGTTAAGTCTGAAGATCTGATCAACACAATCATTCCTCTTTGTTCTGTATTAACATAGGCACACTGAAGGAGCGAGGGAAATTTTTTCTTCATATGAGCCCAGGGTGGGTGGAAAGGCCTGGAGACAAAGTCCTGATCTTTGTCTTAATGTGGGTTTATATCCTTTCACTCTCTGCGTTCCTTTCTCTCTGCTGTCTGTCTCAGTCTTTTGTCTTTCTGTTCCCAACTTATCTTGGGATCTCTGTTCCATAGTCAGAGCTGATGTATCAGCCATAGGCTCTGGAAATCAACACCTCTGTGAATTAGCTGGTATGGAGTTGGGGCTCCAGGAAACTAAGCGTGAGGTAAGGGTGTGAGGAAAATGCTCCTGGTGTTGATGATGGGGAGGTGCAGGCTCAGACCTTGGAAAGCTCCAGGGTGCTGAACAGCCCTGTTTTCTCTACATGCTCCAGTCCCTCCTGAACCCCCTAGTGGGGGAGGGGGTAGCAGAGTCTCTGCAGAGGAAAGAAGGAAACAAGCGAGGGTTCCTGGGCTTGGCTCCCTGTGGCACTGAAGTCTGGCCAGTAGAGGGAGCTCAAGCTCACACCAAACTGGAAGGGATGGGAGGTGGGGAAGGGAAGGGCACAATGATAAAAGAATGGGAAGGAGCAGGGAGGAGAGGAAGGGAGGATAAAGCCTCCTGCGGCTTTCCTTGCCTTGGAGGCTCCTCCCATAGGCTGCTTAGAACCACACTCCAGACAACTGGAAGGATTCTTTGTCACTTGCCCTCTCTGCCTTTCCTTCATTTTATTCATCCATTTATCAAAACATTTTCTGAGTACTTTTGGAGTATCCAGGTACTAGAGATACACAGTGGTAAGATAGTCATGGTCCCTGACCTCAGGAAGTTAAAATTCCAGTGGGAAAGACAACTGTTAGAGTGGGATAGTGCTGGCTAAGGGAGGGAGAGGCTGTGGCAGCAGAGAGGCCTCCGATCTCTTCTTGGAGGGTGGTGAAGGTACAGTGGTGGGAGTTGGGTAGGGCTTCCAAGAGGAAGTGGTCCATAATTTGAAATCTGGAGAATGAACAGAAGCTAGCCAGGATAAGATGGAGGGAAAACGTTCTAGACAAAGGGTACAGTACATGCAAAAGCCTGGAATTTTTTCCCCCTTGATGAAATGAACTCTTTGGAGCTCCACCTCGCCATGGCTCTCCAAGCCCAAGAGCCCGAGTCCCCACCAGTTGCAATGGAAAATTCTGGGGGCTGGAGGGAGACAGGAAAAATCATGGGATGGCCCAGAACAAGATCTCCTGAGCTCTCCTTATCCCCGATCACTGCTTGGCTCTGTTCTTTGCCTTGTTGTGTAGTCCTTGCTCTGACCCCACTATGTCTTCTCTCTGTTCACAGGTATTTACTCAGGAAGTCAGGACATTGTTGGCCTTTGGCTTAACTGCCAGATGCTCAGTCGGCTGGGAACCTGGAACATTGGGGCAGGACTGGAAGGCAGCTGGCCAAGACCTCATTCACCCTCCTGAGCCGGGGGTGGAGAATGGCAGGGGACAAGCAGGTTTGCTTTGTGGTTGGGAAAGTCTGGTAAGCCAGAGGGACTGACCAGACCCCATTCACTCTTTACCCCATTGAAGGAACCTAAGTCTAGAAGCCCTTCCCATTTTGAAACTTCTGTCCTCACAAATTCTCTTTTGTACAGTCAGGGGGTTGTCAGGGAACTTTTTTCAGTTTGCAAAAGGGAAAAAAAGTCCCTCTTTCCAGAAAAGTATTTCTCTATTTTAAACAGTTTTTTTACACATATAAAAATAAACTTTAGTTTTTTGACCACAAAAGTGAATGAGATTATTGCAAAATATTGGAACACTCCAGAATGTGTAATTTTGAAATTGAAATCATCCCAGAGATAACCAGTGTTCACATTTTAGTGTATATTGTTCAGATTTATTGAGTTCTATAACATGCTTGATACTTAAATGTGTTGGATGTTTTCCCCATGTCGGTACTACATACATATCCAACATTCCTCTTGCATAGAATAAATAACTTTATAAATTGAAAAATATATCAAATATACAAAAGAGTATATAAAATGTCTTCTGCAAGTACAAGAATTTCTCCAAAGTATATGCCTAGGAATGAAATTAAAGAGTAACAATAAAAAGAGCACCTGAGTATCCAACACTCAGGTTAAGAGGTATCCTAGTACCTCAGAAATCCTTCTGTATGTTCCTCGCATACTGCACCCCTAACTCCCCATAAATACATCTGAATTTTATGGTAATTATTTTCTTGCGTTTCTTTATAGTTTTAACATCTATTTATGTATACTTATGTATTTATTACTTTGCCTATTTTTGAATGTTATATAAGTGGAATCACAGTATATGAGTTCTCTGCTTCTTTCACTCAGCATTGTTTTGAGAATTATTCATATGGACCTATGCAGCTGTAGTTTGCTTATTTTCATTGCTGTTTAGCACTCCACTGTATGACAATACCACAATTCAATTATCCATTTTACTGTTGACTGAAAAGAATTCACTGCTGAAGCCATCTGGACCTGGTGCTTGCTTTGAGGAAAGTTAAGTTCATTCAAATTTGTTAATGGTTATAAGATTTTTTAAAAAAATTATAGACTATATATTTTTAGGATGGAAAAAATCAAGGTTAAGTTTAATTTATAATTAACAAAGGTAAAATGAAGTTTTGTTTTTGTTTTCGTTTTTTTCTTTTTTGGCCGCTTGGCTTGCAGGATCTCAGTTCCCTGACCAGGGATTGAAACCGGGCTCCCAGCAGTGGAAGTGCCAAGTGCTAACCACTGCACTGCCATGGAATTCCCAAAATGAAGGTTTTTATTGAATTATTTAACAGCCTAAATTTTTTTCCCAAAAACATGAAGATCCAAAACATCCCATAAACAATAAACTGTGATTCCAAAGCACACAGCCTTTCCATTACTGAAAATGTTATCTTTATCTTATCTCAGTTGGTCCAGGGTAGGTTTTAGCAGCATTATTTTGGTAATTTTGGCTTCATGTTGGCTGGGGAGAATTTACAGGTGGTGACTAATAGGCAAATAATTTGAGAAGTTCCTCCCTTAAATGTTTTATAGGGACTTCCATGGTGGTCCAGTGATTAAGACTCCGTGCTTCCACTGAAGGGGACACGGGTTCCATCCCTGGTCGGGGAACTAAGATCCTGCATGCCATGCAGTGTGGCCAAAAATTAAAAAAAAAATTGTTTTATAGACTTGAGCCTCTTCTTTCTATAATATTATGGCTATTTCAGCCCCTGGCAAAAAAGCATTTGCTCAATAAATGTTTTGAGAAAGAGTGTTTGAATAAATGATGCAGAAATGTTATGAATGCAACAGATGATTGTTAAATATTCAGTGAACCTCAGTGAGAAGAGAAAATCATACTTTCTACCCTAAAAAATGAAAAGTGCTGTCTCTTTGCCACGCTTTCCCAAAATGATTTAAGAAATCTGCTTCACAGTTTGCAGCACTAGTTGAGAGTAACTTTTGGGGAAAGTACATAATGAAAAAGACAGTACATAGTCTATTAATATAAATTAATGATCCCAAATAAGGATTTAAACAATGGGAGCCTAAATCAGTTGTGTGTTTTTTTTAATGGTGATGGAATATACTAAAACAGTGATATCTATATCAGTAAGAAAAAGGAAATACGAAGTATCAAGTTCTTAAATGTAATTTTAAATTTTTAAATTTTTATTTATTTATTTATTTATTTTTCTGGCCGTGTCGTGCGGCATGCGGAATCTTAGTTCCCCAACCAGGGATTGAACCCATGCCCCCTGCATTGGAAGTGCAGAGTCTTAACCACTGGACTGCCAGGGAAGTCCCCCTTAAATGTAATTTTTTTAAATTGAAGAGTCCTAGTTTTCCTCTTCATCACATAGGCAGCACCTTTGAAGTAAACAAATCTGTAACTTGACCAATTTTTTGGAATGCGGGTCACAGTATGACCCGACCCAGCCTCTGATGGCTAGCTTCGTCATAAGCTCCATGGCCTCAGCTCTGGGAAAGACTGTATTTTTTTAGCACCATTTTAGTTTCAGGATATAGGATTTTTAGGCTCTTTATTTCTTCTTTAGCCAGTTTTGGTGAATTGTATTTTTCTAGGAATCTATTCATCTTATCTAAGTTTTCATATTTATTGGCATAAAGTTATTAAAACCTTTATATGTTTAATCTATGTAGCACATTTAGCTATAGTCCCTTATCTTTTTTTTTTTTTTTTTTTTTTTTGTGGTACGTGGGCCTCTCACTGCCGTGGCCTCTCCCATCGCGGAGCACAGGCTCCGGACACGCAGGCCCAGCGGCCACGGCCCACGGGCCCAGCCGCTCCGCGGCACGTGGGATCCTCCCAGACCGGGGCGCGAACCCGGCCCCTCCGCATCGGCAGGCGGACGCGCAACCACTGCGCCACCAGGGAAGCCCCCCTTATCATTTTTAATATTATTTGCAATCTCTTTTTTTGTTCTGGTTACTCTTGCCAGAAATTAGTCTATTTTATTAGTCTTTTTTAAAAAATAAATTTATTTATTTTTGTTTATGATTTTTGGCTGTGTTGGGTCTTCGTTGCTGTGCACGGGCTTTCTCTAGTTGCGGCGAGCAGGGGCTACTCTTCGTTTGCTGTGCGTGGGCTTCTCATTGCGGTGGCTTCTCTTGTTGTGGCGCACAGGCTCTAGAGTGCGCGGGCTTCAGTAGATGCAGCACGTGGGCTCAGTAGTTGTGGCTCGTAGGCTCTAGAGCGCAGGCTCAGTAGTTGTGGTGCATGGGCTTAGTTGCTCCGCGGCATGTGGGATCTTCCCGGACCAGGGCTTGAACCTGTGTCCCCTGCATTGGCAGGCGGATTCTTAACCACTGCGCCACCAGGGAAGCCCTATTAGTCTTTTTAAATAATTAACTTCTGGCTTTGTTGATCTTCTCTATTAAATATTTTTTTACTTCATTAATTTCTACTCTTCATTATTTCCTTCCATTTTCTTTAGGTTTATTCTGTTAATTTTCTAAGTTCTTAGCTCATTATTTTGAGCCTTAGTTATTTCCTGATGTGAGCACTACTGCTATAGATTTCCTTCATAGTACTACTTTAGCTGCATCCCACAGTTCTGATATAGTATTCTCATTACCATTTATTTCTAAGTATTTTCTAATTTCTACTATGAATTCCTCTTTGACCCACAAGTTGTTGAGAAGTACATTTAAAAATTTTCCAAACTTATGGTTTTTTTCCCCTTAATTAATTATCTTTTTATAACGGATTTCTAACTTAACTGCATTTAGACATTTGTGAGGCTAACTTTATGGCCTGGCATGTGGTCAGTTTTTATAAATGTTCCATGTGTGCTTGAAAAGAAGTTTACTCTCCAATTTTTGGGAGCATTTTCCTACCTATTTCTATTAAGACAGCCTGCTAGTTGTGCTGTTCAAAATATTCTATATATTTCATAAGTTCTTTTTGGGTCTGTTTGAACTATCAAGTACTAGAGGAGGTGTGTTAATATACCTACTATGATAATGATTTTGTCAATATCTCCTTGTGGATATGTCAAATTTTGCTTTTATATATATATATATTTGTGTGTGTGTGGTACGCAGGCCTCTCACTGTGTGGCCTTTCCCGTTGCGTAGCACAGGCTCCGGAAATGCAGGCCCAGAGGCCATGACTCACGGGCCCAGCCGCTCCGCGGCATGTGGGATCCTCCCGGACCGGGGCACCAACCCGTGTCCCCTGCATTGGCAGGCGGACGCTCAACCACTGCGCCACCAGGGAAGCCCCGCTTTTATATATTTTTATTTTATTTTATTTTTTTTATTTATTTATTTTTTTGTGTGTGTGTGGTATGCGGGGCTCTCTCTGCTGTGGCCTCTCCCGTTGCGGAGCACAGGCTCCGGATGCGCAGGCCCAGCGGCCATGGCTCACGGGCCCAGCCGCTCCGCAGCATGTGGGATCCTCCCAGACCGGGGCGCGAACCCGGTTCCCCTGCATCGGCAGGCGGACGCGCAACCACTGCGCCACCAGGGAAGCCTTATATATTTTTAAAAGCTGTGTTATTGGGTGCTTTTCAGTTTAGAATTGTTATACCTTCCTGGTTAAATGATCCATTTACTATTTTGTAATGGTCTTATTTTGTGATGACTAGGAATGCTTTCTGCTTAAAAGTTATTTTGTCTGCTAGAAATATAGTTAAATCAGCTTTCTTTTGGTTAGAATTTACCTATATTGTATGTTTACATTCTTTGAATTTTAGTCTGTGTTTTTATATTTTAGGTGTATCTATTATAACAAGCACATAGAGAGATATGGTTGTTGGTTTTTTTAAATCCAATTTGACAATCTGTCTTTTAGCTAGAGAACTCAGTACATTTACATTTAGAGTAATTACTAATATATTTGGTTTTGTTTTATTGGTTTTCTATTCTGTTTTCTGTTTCTTTTCCCTTTTCTCATCTTATTTTTGGATTGATTGAGCTTTCTTGTCTTTTAATTTTCTTTTCCATTTTCCTCCCTCTATGCATTTGGGGTATAAAAAAAAGGGAAGTCGAGGATGACTCCAATGTTTCTGGCATAAGTAATAGGAAGAATGGAATTGCCATTGACTGAGTTCATATTTGGGCATTTTAAATATGATGCCTTTTAGATAATAAGGCAGAGGTGTCAAATAAGTAGCTGGACATGCAAGTCTGAAGTTCAGGGGAGAGGTCTGAGTCAGAGATAAAAATTTATAAGGCTTATTAGTATATAAATTATATTTAAAATGGACTAGGTGAGATTGCCAAGGGAATGGACTTAGAGAAGAGATCCAAGGACCAAATCCTGGAACATTCCAGTGTTAAGAGGTAGGAGGTTGAGGAGCAACCAGGAAAGGAGAAGATTGAGGAGAGGCTGGTGACATGGAAGCAAAACCAGAAGAATATGGTATCATTCTTTTTTTTTTTTTTTTTGTGGTACGCAGGCCCCTCACTGTTGTGGCCTCTCCCTTTGTGGAGCACAGGCTCCGGATGCGCAGGCTCAGCAGCCATGGCTCACGGGCCCAGCCGCTCCGCGGCATGTGGGATCCTCCCAGACCGGGGCACGAACCCACATCCCCTGTCTCGGCAGGCGGACTCCCAACCACTGCGCCACCAGGGAAGCCCCTGATGGCTCTTTTTAATGTTATAAAGAACGATCCTAACATTATAGTCTAAGTATCTATTGATTGAGAGAAATATATATCAAAAGTATCATTTAAACTTAGATAATTGTATACTTTGTTCATTTTAACAGCATCTACATTTTGTTGAAAACATCTTCATTTAGACTTATTTAAATATTCAGCAAATACTTACTGAACATCGACAGTATCCTGTCAGATGAGGTTTCTGATTTCATGGAGTTTACATTATAGTGAAGGATAGAAGTAACAAACAATGAATAAGATCATCTCAGATAATGGTAAATACTCTGAAGAAAATCGGACTGGGAGAAGACATTACTTAAGATGGATGTTCAGGAAAGGCTTCTCAGAGGAGGTGACCTTAAGGTAACACCTGAGTGACAAGGAAGCAGCCTAATTATCATCTGCCTGCAGTCAAGGAGTGGTAAACATACACATGAATTTTTTTTAAGATTTATTATTTATTTATTTAATTTATTTTTGGCTGCATAGGGTCTTAGTTGCTGCATGTGGGCTCTTCATTGAGGTATGCAGGATCTTTTGTTGCGGCGCACGGGCTTCTCTCTAGTTGTGCATGCAGATTTTCTCTTCTCTAGTTGTGGTGTGTGGTTTCTGTAGTTGTGGCACGTGGGTTCCAGAGTGCGTGGACTCTGTAGTTTGCGGCACGTGGGCTCTCCAGCTGAGGTGCACGAGCTCAGTAGTTGTGGCGTGTGGGCTTAGTTGCCCCGCGGCATGTGGGATCTCAGTTCCCTGACCAGGGATCAAACCCGTGTCCCCTGCATTGTAAGGAAGATTCTTTACCATTGCACCATCAGGGAAGACCCCCATACACATGAATTTAAGAGCTCTATAGTCTTTGGTTTTTTTTTTTTGGCTGCTCCAGGGCGACATGCGAGATCTTAGTTCCTCGACCAGGGATTGAACCCATGTCCCCTGCAGTGGAAGCACAGAGTCCTAACCACTGGACTGCCAGGGAATTCCCAAGAGCTCTATACTCTTTAGATTGGGAGCCACTGTCATATGGGAAAGATTTTGAAGTACTGGCTTCAGACTTAGCCCTTAGCTTGGTCAATCCAGACCATATGGGCCTGAGATATTCCTTTCCAGGCTCTAACCCATAGACTTCAGTTTTCTGTCAGTAAAATGGGGACAAGAGCCTGGATTCTGCGAGGGTTAATTAATGCCTATAACATTCTTTAAGATCTTTAGTATATGTGCTGCCGAAGTGAGCACTCTTTAAGATCTTTAGATGAAACACCTAGTGCTACATAGACAGTTATTAGAGCCTCCCAAACCCCAGGGAAAATCTCTTCATATCAGTAACCCAGATTCTCTCCTCTTCAGTCTGTAGCTGTGGAACAATGATTCTCAAACTTTCATGGTAATTGGACTCAAACGTTGTTATAATGTGAATTTCTGGGTTCTCTACTTGAAGTTCTTGTTTGTTTTTGTTATTGTTGTTGTTTGTCTACTTGAAGTTCTGATTCTCCCTAAGGTTCTGGGTTCTCATCTTCCTAGTTCTGTGCTCTTCTGTCCTCTTGTCCAGTGCCTCATGCTTCCCAACACTCTAGATTTTGTCTTTGCAAATGGACCTGAGTGTGCATTTGTCTATATATACTAAGGTCAGAGACATCTTTGGTCATTTTTCCTGAGAGCAATTCACAGCAGATATTGGGGGAGGCAGGAATGTGTCTGTATCTACTTCTCAAATTAGACACATGTTAGAAGGAGGATTTTGGGGAAACTTTCGAATAAAAGGAGGGAGAACTTGCTGACTGGTACAAAATGGGAGATGAATACATGGAAAGTAATTAATCCTGGTTTGAGGACCAGTTCACTGCTTCTTACCTCTCTTCTTGGTGCTGAATCCTTGTATAGGGGCTGTCCAGGGCTTGATGGATCACTTCATTCATTTACTCATTCATTCATTGAACAAATATGTATGTATTAAATATCTATCATGTGTCAGGCAGTGTTTATATGTTGGAATTCAGTGTTAAATAAGACAAGATCTCTAGTCTCCTGGAGTATCCATTCTAGTAGGGGGAGACAGAAAATAAATAAATATATAAAGATATATACATAAGACTGTTTCAGACACTGATAAGTACAATACACAAGCTAATGTGATAAAGAAGGTGGGTGACTACCTTAGATTAACATTTGAGCAGAGACCTGAATGACAAAAAGAAGTCAGCCTTGAGAATAGGGAGGAGGGGATGGAGGGGAAGCATTTCTGGCAAAGGGAATATCAGTGCAAAGGCCTTCAGGCAGGAAGGACTTCAGAATCTTTGAGAAAACAAGAAAAGGCCCACATAACTAGAGTGGAGGAGTGAGGGAGAGAAAATTTCAGGATGAGGCTGGAGAGTTTGAGGATTAGGGTTGTAGGCGACCATAATGTATACCTTGGAAGAAGCGGTGTGGGTGAGGCCTTGTCCCTTGGGGTAAGAATAGTAGAGGCCAACTCAGAATTGCCAGAACAATCTTGAAAATGAAGAACTGTGTTGGAGGACTCACACTTCCCAATTTCAAAACTTAATTCAAAGGTATAGTAATCAAGACAATGTAGTACTGGCATAAGGAAAGACATATAGAATTGACAGTCCGGAAACAAACCCTCACACTTACGGTCAATTAATTTTTGATGAGGGTACCAAGACAATTTAACGGTGAAAGAATAGTCTTTTCAAGAAGTGGTGCTGAGAAAACTGGATATCTATATGCAAAAGAATAAAGTTGGACCCCTACCTCATACCATATGCAAAAATTAACTCAAAATGGATCAAAAACCTAAATGTAAGAGCTAAACCACCTCTTAGAAGAAAACATAGGTATAAATCTTCATGACCTTGGATTTGGCAATGGTTTCTTAGATATGACACCAAAAGCACAAATAACAAAATAAAAAAATAAATTGGGCACCATCAAAATTTAAAACTTCTGTGCTCCAAATGATACTATCTAGAAAGTGAAAAGACAACCCACAGAATGGGAGAAATATTTGCAATCATATATCTTATAAGGGACTTTTATCTAGTTTACAACTCAATAATAAAAGGGACAAATAACCCAATTTAAAAATGGACAAGGCATCTAAATAAACATTTATTTAGATATATAAATGGCCAATAAGCACATGAAAAGATGCTCAACAACATTAGCCAGCAGAGAAACACAATTCAAAACCACAATGAAATACCATTGATACCCACTAGGATGGCTGTAAATAACAAGTATTGGTAAGGATGTGGAGAAACTAGAACCCTCACACATCGTTGGTGGGAACGTAAAATGGTACAGCAGCCCTGGAAAACAGTTTGTGTTCCTCAAAAAGTTAAACACAGGACTTCTCTGGTGGCGCAGTGGTTAAGAATCTGCCTGCCATTGCAGGGGACACGGATTTGAGCCCTGGTCCAGGAAGATCCCACATGCTACGGAGCAACTAAGCCCGTGCGCCACAACTACTGAGCCTGCGCTCTAGAGCCCATTGGCCACAACTACTGAGCAGTGTGCCACAGCTACTGAAGCCCGCACGCCTAGAGCCCATGCTCTGCAACAAGAGAAGCCACGGCAATGAGAAGCTCGTGCACCACAACAAAGAGTAGCCCCTGCTCACTGCAACTAGAGGAAGCCCACATGCAGCAACGAAGACCCAACGCAGCCAAAAATAAATAAATAATTTTTTTAAAAAAAGTTAAACACAGAATTAATATATGACCTAGCAATTATACTCCTAGGTATATACCCAAAAGAATTGAAACCAAGCGCTCAGACACTTGTACACCAATGTTCATAACAGTATTATTCACAATAGCCAAAAGGTGGAAACAACCCAAAATGACCCAACAACCCAAACTCATGAATAGATAAACAAAGTGTGTTATACCCATACAGTGCAATGTTATTCAGCAATAAAATGGAACAAAGCACTGATACATGCTACAACACTGATGAACCTTGAAAACATCATTCTAAGTAAAAGAAGCTAGTCACAAAGGACCACATGTTGTATGATTCCATTTATATGAACTATCTAGAATAGGTAAATCTATAAAGATAAAAGGTATACAAGTGGTTGCCTAGGGCTGGGGATCTGGGGTGTTGAGAGATAATGGCTAATGGGTTTAGGATTTCTTTTTAAGGGTGATGAAAATGTTCTAAAATAGATATGATGGTTGTACAACTCTGTGAATATAATAAAAGTCACTGAAATATACACTTTGGAAGAACTGTGTGGCATGTGAATTATATTTCAGTAAAGGTGTTAAAAAAATAAAAAGAATTGTAGAGGCCAGAGCCTGATATCTAATTAGAAGAGTCACAACAGGGAGGTTGAAAGCCTCTAGGGCCTCCAAGACCAAAGGAATTACCACTGCTGGGCAAGAACTGGGGAATTCTCCAATACCAACTCTAGGGACATACTAGCTAAGTGAACCCAAGGGAAGAATCATGGCCTTGGGAGGTTTCTCCAGGTTGTTTTCAGACACCTGTGTTTATTCATCTCCCATGAATATATCCATGTCCAAAGGGAATAATGTGTAATGATGTAAACTAGAGCTTTGTTCCCTCTCTAGATTCTCTGCTCTTTTCAATGACATTTATTTCAGAGTCCTTAGCTCCAGCCTGGACATATCTCCTGTTCATTAATAACTATAGGATCACAGAGCTGGAAGATCATCTCATCTGAAAGATGCAGAAACTGAGGGTCCAGAGAAGGAGAGTGATCTGCGTGATCAGACAGCCAGTAAATGGCACAAAGGAGTATCAAATCATGGTGAAATGCCTAATGCCTAAATTCCCCATCCTAGTGACTATATCCCTAATGAATCAGCAATAGCCTAAGGAGAGAAGGGCTCAGGCCAGGGGAGGGGTGGATGGTAGGAGGAAAGTAGAAGCTTAGGTGAATGTGGAGGTGGAACGGGAGGTATATGGGAAAGTAGCAGTTGTTATTATGTTGGTTTACATTTTTTTCTCTGTAAATTTGATTTCATGTTGACCTATTCTAATTAACCAGGTGGTACTGTGGCCTAGAAGAATTGCTGGTTCTTAAAGGCCATTGAAGGGTTTAGGCCATTTTAAGAAATGGGCCAGAGCAGGAGGAAGGGAATCCGAGTATTACTGCTTTAGGGGATGTCCCTGGCTCCTTCCTGTTCATGCTGTTGAGCCCAAGTGGACCAGACGTGGCCCCTGAAAGTTTGTCTTTACCAGATAACTTCGGAGTTTCTAAACGCCTTAATAGCTGTGCAGGTGCCTCACTGTCATCTTCCCTTTCCTAGCTCTCTCTTTACCCAGCACAACCCATAAGTCTTATCTGGAGACTTAGACAGGGAGAAGAAGGGAAAGAAGTGCCTTTTCCCTTTCATAAACTCACATCAGAGATACCCAGAGCACAGTTCAGAGCTCTTGTTCCCATGCTTTGACTGCTGGGCTAAAGATGAGCGGTGGCTGAGTGGGAAAAGACTGAAAACCCAGCAGAGTCTCCATAGGTCATCTTCTCCATTCTTCTGCCACTGCTGGAACTGCTATACTACAGTACTGCAGCAGCTCTGAAACTTTTTGATCTCAGAACCCCTTTACACTCTGAAAACTTATTACAGACCCAAAGAGCTCTTGTTTATATATGTAGGCTTTGTCTATTGATATTTTGTCTACCAATATTTACTGTTAACAGAAATTTAAACTGAGGAATTTTTAAAAATCCGTAATTTCGGGCTTCCCTGGTGGCGCAGTGGTTGGGAGACCACCTGCTGATGCAGGGGACGCGGGTTTGTGCCCCGGTCCGGGAGGATCCCGCATGCAGTGGAGCGGCTGGGCCCGTAAGCCATGGCCGCCGGGCCCGCGCGTTCGGAGCCCTGACCACCTGCTGATGCAGGGGACGCGGGTTTGTGCCCCGGTCCGGGAGGATCCCGCATGCAGTGGAGCGGCTGGGCCCGTAAGCCATGGCCGCTGGGCCTGCGCGTCCGGAGCCTGTGCTCCGCAAAGGGAGAGTCCACAACAGTGAGAGGCCCACGTACCGCAAAAAAAAAAAAAAAATCCGTAATTTCATTGCATAAATGTGAACATGAGTGACATATTTTTTTAAATTAATTAATTTATTTTTGGCTGTGTTGGGTGTTCGTTGCTGCGGCGAGTGGGGTCTATTCTTCGTTGTGGTGCGTGGGTTTCTCATTGCAGTGGCTTCTCTTGTTGTGGAGCATGGGCTCTAGGCGTGCTTGCTTCAGTAGTTTTGGCTCACGGGCTCAGTAGTTGTGGCTTGTGGGATCAGTAGTTGTAGCTCGCAAGCTCTAGAGCGCAGGCTCAGTGGTTGTGGCACATGGGCTTAGTTGCTCCGCGGCATGTGGGATCTTCCCAGGCCAGGGCTCGAACCCATGTCCCCTGCATTGGCAGGGGGATTCTTAACCACTGTGCCACCAGGCAAGTCCATGATCTTTCAAAACAAAAATAATTTAATGAGAAGAGTGGAATTTTTAATGTCCGGCTTAATAAAAGATGGATGGATTCTCCTATCTGCTTCCATATTCAGTCAATTGCAATATAGTATTTTGGTTGAATAACAAGCAAATCTGGACTCACACAGATATGTAGTTGGAAAAGGGAAAAATATTTTAATGGCTTTTCCAGGTAATTGTGGTTATTCCCTTTAATACCACACCAAAATTAAACGACTGTTAGTTTTGTAAGGGTTGAAAACATAACTATAAACTTTTCATACTCTGTTACATTAAAATTCATTGGTCTATCTTTGGATGGTTGTTTTACTCATATATGGGTTTGTAACATCAGCCATTGGTCATTTGGGAAATATTGGTCCATTGAGTTATGTAGGTCTTGCAAATACTGACACATTTAATTATATAATATTGAAACCCACATTTGTTGATATTATCACTATCTCAGGACTTCCCTGGTGGTCCAGTAGTTAAGACTCCACACTCCCAATGCAGGGGGCCCAAGTTCTATCCCCGGTCAGGGAAATAGATCCTGCATGCCGCAACTAAGAATTCTCATGCTGCAACTAAAAGATCCCGCACGCTGCAACGAAGGTCCCACATGCGGTAACTAAGACCTGGTGCAGCCAAATAAATAAATAAATATTTTAAAAAGTATTATCACTATCTCTTCAGAAAAGTCTTTTAAGTTTTGGGAAACTGTAAACCAATGGTAGTGGGTACAATTTTGCAAAATCCTCATTTTTGCCCCAAAGCCTGTATTTTATAACTGGAAACAAATACTGTCAGCTGTTTCCCTTCAGATGGCAGGCTCCAGAAAGTGTCTGCCAAATACACAAGTCTGAATTGCCAAAACTTATCTGTCAGTCACACTTTTCATGTAAAAATGGTATTCCATGAAAAAGTGGTTAGTTCAGCTTTGCAACTGGAAAGTTCAGCTTTGCTGCCTAAATGTTTTTCCTTGAGACAATCATGTACTTGAGACAAGCAATGTATAGCAAAAGTGCTTTATGTATACTTCCCATTTCCTCACATAGAATATTTAAAATATGTGTACTCAAGGGTTGAGTTTTGTTTTTTGTTTTTAATATTTATTTATTTATTTGGCTGTGCTGGGTCTTAGTTGTGGCACACGGATCTTCGTTGCTGTGTGCAGGATCTTCGTTGCGGCATGCAGGATCCTTAAGTTGTGGCACGCGGGATCCTTCAGCTGCGTCATGCAGGCTCTTAGTTGTGGCATGCACGTGGGATCTAGTTCTCTGACCAGAGATCGAACCTGGGCCCCCTGGCATTTAGAACGTTGTGTCTTAACCACTGGACCACCACAGAAGTCCCAAGGGTTGAGTTTTAATAAAATTAATTTTACCTGCTCCATTAAGGATATTCGTATTAAATTTGGCTTTTTTTCCCCTTTGCGTGCTGAGTGGAGAAGACTACATTAACTACTAGTACAGTTTGATACCATTGCCTTGAATCGTGCTGAGGCACCAGCAATTTTTACCCACCATTGCTTTTTTTTTTTTTTTTTTTTTTAATATTTACTTTGCTGCCCCGGGTCTTAGTTGCAGCATGTGGGATCTAGTTCCCTGACCAGGGATCAAACCTGGGCCCCCTGCATTGGGAGCATGGAGTTTTAAGCACTGGACCACCAGGGAAATCTCTACCCACCATTGCTTTCGTACTATCAAAAAGTCAACACAGTGAAGAGTTGTATCTTAGAATTATAATGAAAACAGTTTTGATTCCACAGCCCTGAAAAGGCCTTGGGGCCTCCAGGAGTCTATAAACCATACTATGAGAACTGTGGCAATATATGTGTGTGTGTATGTGCGTGTATATTAAAATATATGTAAAATAGTTCTCCCCTAAGTTCACATTTCTCTGAGTTAAATATAATTCTCTATATCTGACCTTAAAAAGTACACTCTAAATTTTAATTAATTTGCTTTTTCCTCCCAATTTTAATTTATTGGACAAGTAACATTACAACAATAGAGCTATTTTAAAATTTAAAAAAATCATCTACCAACTTCTACAGTTTAGTTTAAAGGTAATAATGGGGGGTGCTCTTGGAAATCTATTATTGCAAAAGTGTTATATTCTCATTGTAAACAAATTCAAACAATAAGTGTACAAATAAAATATTTTTACTCAAAAACAGAAATAGGGGCTTCCCTGGTGGCGCAGTGGTTGCGCGTCCGCCTGCCGATGCAGGGGAACTGGGTTCGCGCCCCGGTACGGGAGGATCCCACATGCCGCGGAGCGGCTGG
>NW_021145514.1:72156-85632 GCF_002837175.3 Physeter macrocephalus
GCAGAGGAAGGCCCGCATACCACAAAAAAAAAAAAAAAAAAAAAAAAACAGAAATAGTTGCATATACTTTTTTGCTCAGCGATACGCGGGCCTCTCACTGTTGTGGCCTCTCCCTTCGCGGAGCACAGGCTCCGGACGCCCAGGCTCAGCGGCCATGGCTCACGGGCCCAGCTGCTCCGCGGCATGTGGGATCCTCCCAGACCGGGGCAACTTAGCCACTTTCTTATTGATGGACAAGCAAGGTTTCAATGAATTTCCTTGTACAAATATTTTTGAGCTCATGTGTGAATGTCTCTGGGCACTATTCCCCCAGAATTGGAAGTGAATTTGCTAATCAAAGGGTATGCACATTTAAAAATTTGAAGGCTGGGCTTCCCTGGTGGCACAGTGGTTAAGAATTTGCCTGCCAATGCAGGGGACAGGGGTTCAAGCCCTGGTCCGGGAAGAGCCTGCATGCCGCACAACTACTGAAGCCTGTGCCCCTAGAACCCGTGCTCTGCAACAAGAGAAGTCACCACAATGAGAAGCCCGTGCACCGCAACGAAGAGTAGCCCCTGCTCGCAGCAACCAGAGAAAAAGCCTGTGTGAAGCAACAAAGACCCAACGCAGCCAAAAATAAATAAATAAATAAAATAGAATAAATTTATTTTTTTTTAAATTTAAAAAAAAATTGAAGGCACCTCCAAACTGATTTCCCTAAAGACTGTATCAATTTTCACTCCTGCTAAAGGTATATGAGAGAGCAACATGGGACTTGTTTAGTGTAACTGCTGGGCAGGAGATGATCAGGGTCTGAATAGTGATCTCACCTTTGCTCTTGTGGGTTTTTTAATATTTCTGAATCCTTTGGTCACTCTCCAGGAATCCTAGTATTCCTCTAAAATCTCTAGTAGATAGAGCAATATTGCTGCTTTCTTAAGACTCTCTATTACAGCTCAGTCTCAGATAAAAACGCTGCCAGCTTATGGGCAGAGGCATTGGGACAGTCTAGGGCTTTAGCCAAACCCCAGAGGCCACTGACAGGCTTGCCCACTTCTCAGACATTTGTCCTACATAATTCTTGTACTGGTGAAGCAATCTTCTTCAACTGACAAACCTTTTGCATCCACTAGATCTCTGCTGGAAAAGTCCAACCCTGGCTGTTTTTTTCTTCCTTGTCACCAGTGGTGCCAATGCCAGGATTTAAGAAGGCCCTCTAGGTGAGAAGTTTCAAGGTAGAGTCCTGACCACAATTTTCCTTACAGCTTCTGTGAACTTGTACCAGATTCATGTCTCAACTAGACTATCTATGGGTATACTTTCAGGGCCATAGTAGACACCATGCCACTTCTGTGGGGCAGAACATCTGGGAGGTGGCACTGTTACCTGCCCTGCAGGTGAATGCCATGCTGTGTCTCCTGATTTATGAGCCTGCCTTGATGAACAAGGGGTGTGGTAAACTGAATTGAATTCAAACACTCCACTAGAGTCTCCAAGATCAGCCTTCAGAATGACTCAGTTCTCACATATAAGCCAAAATTCCTCCCCAAGCTGGAATCCTGGGCTTGTTCGCTCTTGACTTTGGTAAACAATGATGTACTTCTGATTCTTACAGAAAACATCAGAGGGTTAGATAGACAGGGTCATATAGGAACTTCAGAGATTTTCCAGCAAGGTATTGACCCTAATGCCCATTCCTCCAGTTCCTCCTTTATTAAAAGGAGGGAGTGTTTATTTTTTAATAAATTTATTTATTTATTTATTTTTATTTATTTTTGGCTGCACTGGGTCTTTGTTGCTGCGTGCGGGCTTTCTCTAGTTGCGACGAGCAGGGGCTACTCTTCGTTGCGGTGCGCAGGCTTCTCATTGCGGTGTCTTCTCTTGTTGTGGAGCACAGGCTCGAGGCACGTGGGCTTCAGTAGTTGCAGCACGCAGGCTCAGTAGTTGTGGCTCAAGGGCTGTAGAGTGCAGGCTCAGTAGCTGTGATGCACAGGCTTAGTTGCTCCGCAGCATGTGGTATCTTCCCAGACCGGGGCTCGAACCCGTGTCCCCTGCATTGGCAGGCGGATTCTTAACCACTGTGCCACCAGGGAAGCCCCGGGAGTGTTTATTAAAAAAACTAAAGGACTCCTTAAGAGCCCTTCTGATTCAAAAGCGATTTACTATGTGCCAGACCACCATGACCTGAAAGATAAGCTGATTCTTGCTGTGGGGTTTACTATTTAACTGTTCTCCCATCAGTTTCCAAACCATGAGATTCCATGCCAGCCGTGGGACCTTCTAAAGTCTATGGTGGAATGCCGTGGTACCAGTCAAGAAGAGCTTCTACAGAAGATGGGTGTGGCTGCCCAAGTCGTAGCGCACAAGAGGATGTTTGGAGTGGTTAGCCTCAGGTTTCCCAAGTGTAGAATAGGAGAGGTGGGGGGCTTCACTGCGATGCACATGGTAGGGTTCTGTTTCTCCAAGGGATCTACTGATTGCAGGCTCTTCGAACCCTCTTCTTATCAAAGTGCTCATACAACTGTGACCAGTGCATCTGGGCTGAAACCTTATATACTTGCTGGTATTTATTCCTCAGTGTGATTCTTGACCTTCCCTTTTAATTAGTACTGAGGGATGGCGGGAAGCTCATAGAATTGCTGGTAGTACTCATATTTTCAGTATGCATCTTTCAGTGGAGGCAATACCCAAAATATATTCACCAAGGACTCACCTGGGGGGAAAGTGACTTCACCTTCTTTGCTAACCACATGACCTTTCTGCATAGAGATGTTTCTTTTTGTGGAAAGCAAAGCTACTACTTGACATCTTTTAAAAATTTGTTTCCAGTTACAGTAAAAACATTTATGTTTCTTTTTTAAAAATTTATTTATTTATGTATTTATTTTTGGCTGTGCTGGCTCTTCCTTGCAGCGCGTGGGCTCTAGAGCACGCGGGCTCAGTAGTTGGGGCACGCAGGCGTAGTTGCGGTATGTGGGATCTAAGTTCTGCGACCAGGGATTGAGCTCGGGCCCCCTGCATTGGGAGCATGGAGTCCCAACCACTGGACCACCAGGGAAGTTCCCCTTTATCTGTTTCTGTTCAGTATGTTTCTCTTGAGGGTTTCTTGCAGACTTACCATGTAATGTTCTATATTGGCTAAGCTCCCCCCATTGCTGTCTGAAACCAAACACATAGGGTGAACTCATCATCATCTTCTTTATCTGAAAAAGAATTGTTCCTGCTTAATTTTTCTAACACTGCCAATAAATATCCCATTTGAAAAAAAAAAATTAAAAAAAAATCCCATTTGATCAGTTCCCTGATTTTATACATAAAGTGATTTTTTCTTACAAACTATATTAGATTTATTTTCCTGATCACCAGAGTACTATATTATGTATAGAAAAATTGAAAACATAAATAAATAAAATAAATAAAAACACCCATTATCCCACCATCCACAGATAATCTCTCTGTCTGGTGTATGTCATTTTGATGTATGGGAATATTCTATCCATTCTAGTGTATTGGGAATACTATATACCCTTTGTTTTATAATTTTATCTTTTATTTAATGTAATGTGAACTTCATTTTTAATGACTATAGAATCAAATTGTATGCCAAAATCGAGTTAACATCAATTAATTCCTGTTAGATATTTAGGTTGTATTGATTTTTTTTTTTTACTATATGATATTTTGTGCCATGTCTGATTAACTCTTAAAGATAAATTTGTAGAAGTCCAAGAAATAAACATTTTTTTAAATGAACTTTTATAAGAGTAGATCTTAAAAGTTCTCATCACAAGAAAAAAAACTAACTGAGGTGACATATGTTAACTAAATTTACTGTGGTTAATCATTTTGCAATATATACATGTATCAAATCATTATGTTGTATACCTCAAACTAATACAATTAGTGTCAATAATTATGTCAGTTATATCTCAATAAAACTGGAAAAATAAGACAAATAAATGTAAGAATAAAAATAAAATAACTTAATTAAAATAAAAACTTTAAATTTTGGAATAGTTTTAAAGAAAAGTTGCAAAGATAGTACAGAGTTCCTAAATAGCCCATCCCCAGTTTCCTCTGTAACTAACATCTTAACATTAGTATGGTACATTTGTCACAATTAAAGAGCCAACACTGATACATTATTATTAGCTAATTGATACATTATTATTAACTAAGGTTTGGAATAGTTTTAAAGAAAAGTTGTTTCCTCTGTAACTAATTCCTAAACATTAGTATGGTACATTTGTCACAATTAAAGAGCCAACACTGATACATTATTATTAGCTAATTGATACATTATTATTAACTAAGGTCCATACTTTATTCAGATTTCCTTCATGTTTACCTCATGTCCTTTTCCTGTTCCAGAATCCCATTCAGGATATCATATTACATTTAGTCATCATGTCTCCTTAGGCTCCTCTTGACTATGACAGTTCTCAGACTGCTTGCACATATCAAGGATACATACTATTAACATGATTTATCACTGTTGATGTTAATCTTGACACCCGTCTGAGGTAGTGTTTGTCAGGTTTCTCCACTATAAAGTTACCCTTCCCCCTCCCTTTTCCATACTGTACTTTGGAAGGATGTCACCAAGCACAACCTACACTTAAGGAAAAGGGAGTTATGCTTCACCTCCTTGAGGGCAAAGTATCTACATAAATTTGGAATTCTTGTGCATGGAACACTTACCTAGTCTCTCCATTCATTTATTTATTCAATCATTTACTTATATACATATGAACTTGTGGATATTTATTTTATACTTTGGGTTATAATCCAATACTAATTATTTGCTCAAATTGTCCCAGCTTTGGCCATTGGGAGCTCTTTCAGTTATCTCCTGTATCTCTCTGAGATACCCTCATTATTTTGTGTATGTGTGTATGTTTAGTACTTTCTTACTTTCTGGCACTATAAGATTATCCAGGCTCATCTTGTACAATATATTTACTGCCCCAGTCCTAGAATCAGTCATTTCTCTAAGCAGCCATGGTTCCTTTTATTGAAGAATGATATTAAAAACCAGGAGTATAAGGTGTGCATGTTGCTACTGGAATGCCATTTCTAGCTGACAGAGCAAAAAAAATGTGTGTATACCAACTTGTGTATATATACATACCTATACATATTTCTACATATATCCACTTGTAACTATAGTAAACTAAACATGAGTTCATACTCATGTTCCAGCTCTAACCCATCACCTCACAGATCATTCTAGCCTATTCCCCTTGCTTATCTGTAGTCTCCCACTCTAACAGTGAGGAAGTAGGCTCCCACAATCTGTCATCCATTTACGTAATTGTTCAGTTCCAGTACACATACGTAGTGGTTGCAGAACTGTTAATGCATATCTCCATGGGAAACAACTTCATCAAGCATAGTACAGCGCTTCTGTGCTGTTCCTTTTGTCTTTAGTCTTAGAGCCACCACTCATTTCCAAAGTTACGTAGGTCAGTATATTTTTCCTTCACTCCCTTCAGTGAGGTTGTTTCACACATTAAAAAAATAAATAAACTTATTTATTTATTTATTTTTGGCTGCAATGGGTCTTCATTGCTGTGCACGGGCTTTCTCTAGTTGCGGCAAGCGGGGGCTACTCTTCGTTGTGGTGCGTGGGCTTCTCATTGTGGTGGCTTTTGTTGTGGAGCCTGGGCTCTAGGCGCGCAGGCTTCACTAGTTGTGGCACTTGGGCTCAGTAGTTGTGGCTTGCAGGCTCTAGAGCTCAGGCTTAGTAGTTGTGGTGCATGGGCTTAGTTGCTCCACGGCATGTGGGGTCTTCTTGGACCAGGGCTTGAACCTGTGTCCCCTGCATTGGCAGGCAGATTCTTAAACAATACGCCACCAGGGAAGTCCTGTTTTGCACATTTGTGATACAATTAGATTCTTTTGCCATAGTCTGCATTCCATTCTGGGATCCCCTGGACTACTAAATGATTAAAAAAATTTTTTTTCATATGTTAAATTTCACTCTTTGTACTGTAAAGTTCTATAGGTTTGACGAATGAATAGTGTCATGTATCTACTATTACAGTATCATACAGAATACAATATCATACAGAACTATATTACCACCCTAAAAAATCCTCTGTGCTTCACCTATTCAACTCTTCCCCCACCTCACCCCCTGGCACATTGATCTGTTTACTATCTCCATAGTTTTGCCTTTTCCAGAATGTCATATAAATAGAATCATACAATACGTGGCCTTTTCAAACTGGCTTCTTTCACTTCACAATATGCATTTAAAATTCATCTTTGTCTTTGCATGGTTTGACAGCTCATTCCTTTTTATAGTATTCCATTGTATGGCTGTACCACACTTTGTTTACCCATTCATTTATTGAAGGACACCATGGTTGCTTCCAGAAGCAATGATTATGAAGAAAGCTGCTATAAACATCCCCATGCAAGATTTTATGTGGATATAAGTTTTCAAATCAATGGGTAAATACTTAGAAGTGCAATTGTGCATTGTATGGTAAGACCATGTTTAGCATTATAAGAACCTTCCAAACTCTTTTCCAGAATGGCTGTACCATTTTGCATTCTCATCAGCAATGAATGAGAGCTGCTGTTGTTTTGCATCCTCACCAGCAATTGGTACTGTCAGTTCGTTGGATTTTAGCCATTCTAATAGGAGGAAATACAAATTTAAAGAAAGGATCTTGATACATAATGCCACATTTCCCTTCAGAAAGTTTGTACTGATTTCTCTAGAGTAACTTTTGTTCCTAACTACTGTTCCCCACATTTCATCAGGCACCAAGTCATGCTGATTCTTATGCTTGCTGACAGTTCCATTCTCTCATTTTGATAGCCACTCCCCTGACTGAGGCTTTCATTACCTCACACCTGGCCTAAGCACAACAGCAAGACTGCTTGTTTCCTAGACTCCAGTACCTCCTTGTTCCATATCCCAACTCATACAATGCAGCCCAAACAAAACAAAACAAAAAGTTGTAATCTCCCTTTGACAATTTTTATCTTGGTAACTTTGCCTTTCAATAACTATGAACTGAAATTTAAAGCCCTCAGTCCAGTATTCAACATTTCTTTAACCAAATTTCTCTTTAATCCTCTTTCTGATTTCTCTGCACTGACCAAGTTATTCTTTTAACCATTCCTTTCTATTTGGAAGGCTCTTCTATTTCCCTCAGTTAGTTCCTAGTTCAAAATGATAATAATCAAAGCTTTTTCCTAAATAAACTTACTCTGTTTTGATTTCTCTTTTACTTTCTACCTACTCAATACTGCAAAATAGTTTATTATACTGTCTTGAATTTGTTTTTCTGTTGTTTAAGACTGTTCTCTATTATCCCCACGTGCATTTTATCTACCTAGTCATCAGTCAATAAGTATATGCATCAGTGTAACTGAAAAGAAGTACATTATCTTCTGCTTCTTTTATGTTGTCTCTAAAGACTTGGCAAAGTGCCATGCACACAACAGGAATTAAATAAATGTTGGTTGAATGTACATGTGAAAAAATTGCAAAACTAATTTGAAATACTTGAAAAAAATTTTATTACACAAAAAGTATATGTTCACTGTGGAAAAGTAAAAAAGATAAGCCTGGAAAATATAAATATTCAAAAAAGAAAAAAAGAATTTTATAAATCTCCATACGAATCTATTACCCCAAAGATAATTACTATTAACGTCTTGGTTTTACATGTAACCTACCATACTTTTTCCATACGTGTATGATATTTGATTTAAAGTGATGACTATGTTTTGTGGTATGGAATGTCTCTTAAGTTATGTACCTTTAAAGTGTACCTCAAAAGGTCAACTGGACACACAAACTTTCTTGGTCAAGGAGCACAGCATCACGCACAGAAGTATACTAGTCACTTGAAGTAGATTTGGTATTTCTGATTCTCAACTCAGAGACCATCCCACCAAATCCTACTTCCTCTCAACCCTATTGCATATTCTCCTTGACATGCTGTCCTCTGTTAACAATTCAAGGATTAAGGAATCCTGACAGAACTCCAAGAAAATGAATATGGGTATTAATTGTTCTCTCCTCTCTCCATTGTTGAGAACCTGAGTGATTCTACCACAAGAGGTATTTATATACTTGTTAGTTTTAGAAGTTTTATATATACATATATATACACTTTTCCCATTTTCAGGTAGGCTTGGTTAATTTTCTGAATAATTTGGTATAATTTTCTTAGGCTATGTGGTGGGGTAGTCCAGCTGCATGCATAGCTCCTTGTTTTTTAAAACATGCCCACTTCCTACATCTTGCAGGTATATTCAAGTATAGCTCAAATAAGTGGTAGCCTTCAGCTTGGTTGCAATTTTATGGTTTTTCAATTGAACTAAGTTGTGCCCAGAACTTCCTGGAGGATAGAGAGTAGGTTAGAAAGTTAGACATCTGTAGCATTGTTTGTTTTATTTTAAAAAAGGGGAAACAATCTAAATGTTCAACATTATAGTACTGGATAAATAAATTATAGTATGGCTGGTTAACAATACTATGAAGCAGTAAACAAGAATTACAGAGCTCTTTATATACTGACATGGAATATCTCTAGAATATATTAGGTGAAAAAAGCAAGATACAGAAGTGTGTATAGTATGCTGCCATTTGTGTTAAAAAGGGAAAAAGTAGACAGGTACGAAATTGCTTATATATGTATAAACATTCCTAGAAGGAGACTTAGAAACCTGATAACATGGTTTGCTTATAAGCGGGGATCTTGGTGTTTAGTGGACAAAGTAAAAGGACTACTTTCATCGTATTTTTAAAATTCTTTTTGAAATGTAAACCATGTGAATATATTAACTTCAGATTTTTTAATGTGAAATGACATGGTATAAGAAACTAACAATATAGTTGGAGAAACCAGGAGATAAGTTTTAAATTAAATGTTTCCAACTGTTAAAAAAGAGAGAGAGATCAAATTTGGTGGCAGTCAGGGATAATTTACCTAGAGTCCTAATTAGCAGGTTTATAAAGATATAATGGTTGAAGTATTATATCAGTTTACCTGATTGATGAAATTCCTCTACCTTTGAGGGTACCATGGAATCTTCCCACGTGATACAGTGGGAAGACCATGGGTTTTGGGATCAGGCAGAAATAAATTCAAATCCTAGCCTTTTAATATACTGGCCTTATATGTTTGGGCAAGTTATATAACCTTTTTGGAGTTTCAATTTCCTTATCTGTAAAATGGGTGAAATCTTGATAGGGTTATTATAAAGGTTAAATGACATAATATCCAAGTGCAACAAAATTGTTGGTTTACTTATCCTTCTTTCCTTATATACATGGGCTGAACTACTGAGATGGACTGACATGCAGAAATTAAATGTCTTGAGAAAATGCAGGTTGCATGTAAAAGAACTACCTGTAGCTAAAGTCCCTGTATCTACAATTTAGTTGTCAATCTCATATTTCTTATGAGGAATAAAGCCTTTTATTACCTCAAAGTTTAAAAAATCCTTGGACTATACAGTTTCCCTTTTTCCTTCCCTGTCTGAAAGATGATCAAAAGGAAGAGAATGCTTTGAAACATGTTAAATTAGACACTAATAAATATTCCCACTGGTTTTCTGTGGGAAAACATTTTATTCTAATGTTAATTTCCAACAAATATACTTTTAAGAGGGATTTTGTGCTCCACTACTTATTCAGCCTTTGAAAAGTCAGTGTATTACTTTTCTTTCAGTAGTAAATACCATCTTAATATATATCAAAACCAAGGTTACCCACTAAATCACATTAGTACTTATTGATATTTTACACTGAATACACTGAGTATGACTTTATATATTCATCAAATGTATTACTTGATATGATTTCTCAATTAGTTTTCACATTTGTAAAACCACATGAATGTGGCATATATTGAAATATTAAATTATATTTAATATACAATATATATAGCAGTCACCCAAATCTAGGAGATTAAGAGTTCCTAACTCCAATACTGACTGTCAAACTACTGAAAACAAGTGTCTTAGGTAAAGGTCCTGGTGAAACAAAGATCACTGCTCGATCATTATACTCCCAGTTATACTCAGGGTTGGTTGCTAGGGACTGAGTAGAGAGTGTATTTTTCTCTCTCAAATATACTGGGGGAAATGTATATACCCAGATTTCTTTCTCTCTGTCCTTGAGACTCACGTAATGAATTTAAAGAATTTGTTCAGGTAGCTGCATCAGAAATTATTTTTGTGATAGTGGTAGAAATGACAAGCAGTTCCTTTGTAATGTTGCACCAGTCAATACCTGTTTTTGCCTAAGGATGTAGCCATACCAATTCTGGATAATCCAGCTCTGAAGTGGGTTGGGCAGTGCTGGGTTTCTTTTGTTGGCGCTATTAGTTTGAGTTGTGACCTAGTCACACATGCCTACTGAAGATATGAGCTAATTAAGTTCCACAAATTCTAACTAAAGCCAGTGTACATGACATTTACATCAAAATAGTTTTCTAGAAAAGGTACTTTCCCCGCATTTTCTACAATGTATTATCTAGAAAGAACATTTACCTAAAATGTTCTGCTCATAGAAAACTGTCTCTTTTTGACATGTGAAATGCCAAAATGAGCATTTACCAAGCCAAAGAAATGTTCACAATCTTCGAATTGCTCTTTAAATAAATGTTTGGCAGAATCAATTTTTAAAGTCATTTTAAAAATCATTTTTTGTAGAATTTTCAGATTCCAATTCAAGGGAGGTGAAATATTAAAAATTACACAATCAAGATATACAAGGCCCTTTGTTAAAGTTGCAAGAGAGTAGACAATGCCAAAGCTTTTGCTTTTAGCCAATCTCTCTTGGCTAAACTCGTATGGACATTCTCAGGGTCAAAGAACATTTGCCATACAAACTTACCCAAATGCCTTTCTTGCGATCTTTGATCATAGGATTAGTTAGAGCATTAGTTCTTTTAAAGCCCTCTTTACTGACAAAGGCGATAGAGAGATAGAGCTAACAGAGGTACAGAGAGCTCCTCTCAGGGGGGAAGACCCCCTTAGCTAGCCTTGTTTTGCATCACAGAGACAACAATTAGTGTGGCTGGCAGGAGCCAGGGGCAGGTGGAGGACTCCTGAAGGAAGAGTAACTAAAAAAAGTTAGTCTTTGCTGTAAGTTTGGCACTTTGCTAAGCGCCTGATGTTATTACCAATTTATTCATAACAACAACTCAATGAGGGAGGTATTAATATTACCCCCATTTTACAGACGGGCGAACGGAAAGTCACAGAGACTAAACAACTAACGCCCGGAGGTCACACAGTAAATAAGTGGCGGCACCAGAACTCGAAATTGCTCCAGAGCACGCACTCTTAACCACTGCATTCAGCCCCGCGGTGTGATTCCGCGCGCTGTCCACGGCCTTCCCACCCTCCTTCGTGGGACAGTTCCCGGTACTGAGGCATGGCGCTGTCCAGCCCTCAGGCCCGCCGCCTTCCACAGGCAAGAGAACGCGGCCCCGAGGGGCGACCCCGCCCGCAAGTTGTAGAACTGCCGCGCCCAGCCACGTCCTGGCACGCGGGCTGGCCGAATCGCCTCCGGGCGGTCATCCTCAGCAGCTCTCTGGTTTCCTCAGCTCGGGGGGCTAGGCTCATCTCGGAAAGGCGAGAGGCACTCAGCCGGAAAGGCCCCGCTCGATCGTCTCTCTCAGCCCCCTACTCCGCCCAAAGAGCCAGAAGCAGAGCCAGAAGCAGACAGCCTCCCCTGTCCCAGAGGCGGTGACCTCTCTAGTGACTGACGCGCCGCTCCTCCAAGCAGGGACGGGCAGGAAGGTGGAGCCTAGCTGAGACTGACAGCTTTTTCCCTCCAATCCGCGTGCAGCAACTCTCCGCGCCTGGCAGAGAGCGACAGGTGGGGACTGCGTTACCTCCGCGCCTCTTGCACCATTGACGTAAGAGCCTCACTAAGCGCTGGGTGAATTCACTCCAAATCTCACCAATTCTTGCAGGTCGTCACCTCAGCCGTCATTTTAATCAAGAGTGGAAATTCCCCAACCCTTTCCCGTCACCTCAGATGGGGGCGGGATGAATGGTACACTTACCGGCCAATTGTACCACGCGACGTCCTGTGACAAAGTGACCGACACTTTCTGTCGCCAATGAAGTTTTCTATTGTCAGGGGTCACTATGACTGACCACAAGGCCAACTAATCCACTTTAAGGTCGTGACGCGATAGTCAGAGAGACTGGCCAATAGACATAGAAAAAGACCGGAAGTCGGCACATGGGGAATAGGAGGCGGGTGTTCGCAACCGCCTAGGCCTGCGCGGGTCAACGCAGCTTGGGGGCCGCGAGCCAGGGAGCGGCGCGTGACGAAGAGTCTGAGCGACGGCTCGCCTTGGCCAATGATCTGCAGCCGCTGGGGAGCTGCAGCCAGTGGCGAGTGTGGGGGCGGGAGGCAGCAGGTTAGGCAGTGAGAAGTTAGTGGCGCTGCTGGGACGGGGGAGAAGGAGACGCTTCTTCCTCCTGCTGGTCCTCTCGTTCCCGGGATTGGCGGCGGCGGTGGCCGCGGCCGCGAGTGACTCGGCAGCGTCTCCGGCTCCGCGTGAGAACCATGCTGACCGATGGCGGAGGCGGCGGCACCTCCTTTGAGGAGGACCTGGACTCAGTGGCTCCGCGATCCGCCCCAGCCGGGGCCTCGGAGCCGCCTCCGCCGGGAGGGGTCGGACTGGGAATCCGCACCGTGAGACTCTTTGGGGAGGCCGGGCCGGCTCCGGGAGTCGGTGGCGGCGGCAGCGGTGCGGGCGGAGGGGACGCGGCGCTGGATTTCAAGTTGGCGGCTGCCGTCCTGAGGACCGGGGGTGGAGGTGGTGCCTCTGGTAGCGACGAGGACGAGGTGTCCGAGGTACGGCTCGGGGACCCCCGCCTCCCACACAGCTTGAGGCACGAATTGTTTCTGGGCCGGCGCAGGGCCGGGGCCACCCTCCCGCTGCCCAGGCGGTGTCGTTCTCTGACAGCGATCGGCTCCATGGCGGCAGTGGCAGCGGTGCGGGCCTAGTGCGCCCTCGGCTTACTCTTCAGCCCGCGGCTCGAGCCGGACCGCTTCCCGTCACCATCCATAGACCCACAATAGGGAATCCTTTGGTCTCTGAGCTTCGCGCGGGAACCGGGACTCCTCGGGCACCTCCCGCCCACCCCGCTTTGGAGATGGGGGGGGGGCGGGGTCTTGCCAGAGTCCCTGCCCTTGGTACTGAGAGAGCGAGACAGAGGGTCAGGGTGAGAGAGGGAGAGTGAGACAGAGACAGAGACAGAGAGACAGAGCTGGCTTGCCTAAAGAGCATTGCCACTGTACTGTGTCTCTCGTTAGAGCTGCAGGGTTGGACATTATTTGCCTATGCCTTACTTGTGTGTTTAAGGAGGGGTCTTAATTCCCCGCTATAGTTTGAGACAGGTGAGTACTAAGGAGCTCTCTGCTTTTGCGCTGAAAAATCACGTGGGTCTTGCGCCTGGAACTTTGTGTGAAGTTAGACAGGAAAAGAAAGTTCCACT
>NW_021145515.1:0-40358 GCF_002837175.3 Physeter macrocephalus
TAATCTCAATAGAAGCCTGCTGTTTACCCTCAGGGAACAAGTAGTTTTCAAAATTGAGCTCCTCCCAGGTCATTGGCCAGTGCCTGTGTGCAGGCATTGGTCATCTTTGTGAACTCATGGCATTATTTTCCCATACGTATTATGATATTAAGAAATTCAACCCCAACCTGTATGAAAAGCACAGCCCAGGGTCCTACTTTTAGGCTAGAGTTAATGCCTTTGAGAGGCCAGGGGGTCATAGGAGGCCCATGCAATTTAACTGAAGCTCAGGTGCCGTGTTGGGTTTTTATTGGTTTTAGGCCACAGCCTTCAGAATGAATTTAGGGCAGGGCTGCTGATCCGGCTGTGGATCCAGGGAGCTCTAAGATGAATCTCTACCGTTCCTTTAAAGGTCTTTCTGGTTCTTCCCAGTGTTGTCATTGCCGAGGTCAATCTCGTGGTTGTTCAGATGTGCTCCTTTTTGCTGTCTTGTGAGTCTTAGCCAGCGATCCAGGTGCCCAAGGACAGAGTCTCCAGAGGGCCTAGCTCCTTCCTGGTACCAAGTGTGTGATCCTGACCTGTGTGAAGGCGGTCTTGTCAAAAGTAGTGAAATGAGAATTTCTGCAAATGGTAATCCGGATGATCAGCATGTATCCCTTGGGCCTGGACTTCCACTATGTTAGTGAGTGTAGGAAAATACTGTGTCTTTTATGGAAGAAAATTCAATGTATGCTGTGAATTTGTTGGTTTGAAACATTGAAAATTTTTCATTAGACAATGTTTACATACCTCACCTGAAGAACCTTTGAGAGTGTATATATGAAATTTAAAATATATTAAGTTGCTTTAAAACAATATGTATAGCTATAAAAGTTGGAGTTATTTTAACTTTGAATATGTACCAAGTCTCTTAAATATTGAAATCTTGTGGACTTTTTGTGCTTCTGTGTTTTACTTTCCTATTAGACCATGTAGGAAACTGTGTTCTTGTTATTGGTAAAGGGGCCCTCACTGAAATCCAAGCTTGGAAGGATTTCCTTTGTTGTTTCAGATTTTCTAGTTTGGTTTTGAGGGTTGGGTTATGGAGCTAGAGGATGTGTGGGCGGGATTTCTCTAACGTTGACATCTATTCCATGAGCTTTTCCTAGGCGCTTATTTTATTGCAGCGTATTAAACTTCTTTGATATTAAAGTGTGTTTGTGTAGTTACTGGAGAGGAGGGTACAGAACGCACTGAAGCCCAGCATTCAACTTGTAGCCTACGGCAAAGTTGGTAAGTTGCCAGAAGGAGCCAAAAAGCAATACTTCTTACTACTTTTGCCTCGACCACTGATGTTGGGACTTAAAGGAACATCGTTTGGTGGATCTGTGGCCATTTTGTGACTTATGCCTAACTTCAGGGAATAGAAAACACAATGGATGATCCTTGGGAATTCCCATGGCAGAATTGGGAAGATGCCAGTGCTTCATCCTGAGGTGCAAGGAGCAATTGAATCCGCGCTTCTGACCTCAGGTATGCCACTGCTAGATTAGGGGGGATGTGCACAGCACCCCAGCTCTCTGGAGCCCATGTTGGGGTATGGCAGAAAGTTGGCAGGAAATCCTTCCATTTACTCGCCTCATGACCCGTTTCATTATATTCTTTCAACTCTCCTGGAGATGAGTCTATTTAGGGATCCAGTGAGCCAGTGATTCCTGTGGAATCAGCCACAGTTTCATTAACAAGTTCATCTGACAGTGGCCATTGACATGCAGAACTCCACCCGATGGAAATAACCCTGCAGCTGGCAGTCAGGCCGCCCTTCTTAATTTGAATTTGGAGAACTATCTTGTTCCAGATGAGGACTTTTCTTTGTTGAAATAGACCTCTTTTCCTCCAATATTCATCCTGTGGTAGAATAACTGGAGTCTGACATGAGAGATGCAGACAGGCTTGGGGTGAGGGGACATCTCTAAAATGAACTCTCAGGGCTCAGGACATAGGGGTGATAGAGATGCATTATCACCAATATGGGGAAGTGTGGCAACTCTAGTTGGAAGCCTGGGCATCCCTTCGACTCCCTCCACCCCCCGGCCAAGCCCTGCTGTGCCCATTCCCTTGGCTAGATATTTCCTTGTAACTGAAATGTGCCACTTACTTTAGTCTAACTCAGGTTGCAGACTGGTGGCTGACAGTTGTGTTTTATTTAGCCAGTGTTTAAAAAACAATATTTTAAAACTGAGTGTTTACATAAAAATTGATTTCTAGCTTCTCTTTTAAAAAAAGGTAATGAAGATCTGACAAAATTAGTTGAATTAGCTGAAGCTGGGTAGATTGGAAAGCTCACCTTTCAGGTCATCACAATCTGCCTCATTTACCATTTGTCCCTTGCTCTTTACAGTAGGAAACCAGGTCTCTATCCCTGCTGCTTTATCAGAAGTGACAGTACAAATGATGGGCTGAAGGGCATGTGCCCACTTGACTCATTTAGGTAAGTAACCTACTGGCCTCTCCAGACTCTTGAGCTTACAACCCTATTTTTACCTGTTTTCTGTCCTGTACCTGGTTCATTACATTTCCTCCCAAATCCCTCACTGCTTTGAAGGCACTGCAGTTACCATCACTGCCCACTTTCAAGGTGACCATGTGCTGTTAAGGTGTGGCATATGTGACCATCACCACGAGCAGGAAATCAGTTTATGGTCCTGCATCAGAGGAGGGCCAGCGGGGTCCCCTTGGTGTCAGGGGGCTTGCCCAGCCTCACTGCCAGGGCCTGGCCTCACCAAGACACTGAGGCCACACGTCCTACAAAGCTCAATTTGAGTGCAATTCTGTAGTCTGAAGTCATAGTAGAACCACTGTAGAAGTAGGTTTGCCTCCTTTCTCCACTGATCCCTAAGAACCACTGTTCTGGTGCCTGACAGGTCAACCTTACAGGACAGTTGGAGAAGCCACACTGCTCTAATCTGTTGCCCTGACGCTCTAAAACCTTCAGAGCCATGTTAAATATGGGCATGGCTCTGTACACAAACTTACAAAACGTGGGTGTGACACTTAAAGAGAAGTGAAGATGGACAGCCTCCCCAGATCCGTGTGTGCTGTGCCGTGTCAGGCTCTGTTCTCACACTGACATCCCCAGGGAGCTATGACTAAGCCACCCCCCAGACTTCCCCTTCCTTCTTCAGGAGGAACAGGCCTCCTTTGCCACTTCGGGAAGGCTAGAGAGTTCCAAGGGCAGATACCCTAGATGTGCTGTGCCTGGGCTCCATGCCTGGATTGTGGCTGGTGTATGGGCAGCCCAGAAACTCTCGCCCGTGCGAGGTTGTGTGTCAGCAGCCCTGGGCTCATCCTTGATGCAGAAAAAGAGATCAACAAAGGCAGAACCTGAGTGAATCAATTTCATGTTCACAGGAAGACAACAGACAATATCCAACATGTTCTAAAATAACACGTCTCAGGACAGGGCAGGTGTGGCTCCCCCAGGGGCTTGTTCTAAACCAGTCTCTTTAAAAGAGTGATCCAAACAAGACTACAGAACCCCCCCACCCCAAACCAAACCAAATGTCACAACTACATAGCATCTGAAAAGCGAAGCAAGACACTGGATGTTGACTTTAACATATAAAAATACTATTAACAAAATGAAATACAAATATATATTAGAATCTGTTAAGTATTCTGTGTGAAGAGATACTTTCATGGTTAGGCTAACAGCAGGCAAAGAAGAGACAAAGTCCAGCCTTTTCCATTTCCTGACACCTGCACACAGGGAGCCAAGGCCACTGTCGCCTGCAGTGCTGCCAAAGCAGCAGCAACTTTGGGACTTGCCCTGCTTATGTCTCTTCAGTGGAATCAGCCGAGGACGACGTCAAAGTGAACCGGAGTCTTTACCAAAGGGGTGGCAAGGCTTGGAAATGATCTCTCAGATGATTTCACCGTAGCCTTCTTCTGGGACTCGGCAGGCCCAAACGTGAACAGGCAAGGTGTGTGGTGATCCAGTTCCTTAGCAACTTTCGGGTTGGTGGTTCAGTTGAGGAAAACTTGATCCTGGGGTGCATGGGTCTCTCAGCCCGTTGCTGCCCTCACCCTTGTGGTGCATCCCAATCTTCTGGCTCGACCAAGGGTGAGTATGGAGCTGGGCTGGGGCGCGGGGTGCTGTGGAGGGGTGGACAGGGGTGGCAGCAAGCTCGCGGGGTGCTCCCTGCAAACAAACACTCCATCCTCTGCCCTCCCAAACCCATGGCACTGGGAGTGCAGGACTCCTGGCCGCCAGTACCTGTCTGCAGGTGCCCTTTCCACTTCTGCAGAGCGAAGAGGTCCTGCCAGACATCGCCCCTCAAGGCCGGGGAACAGTTTCTGCAGGTCAGTGAGGAATGGTGGTGGCCAGGGGAAGGTATGTGTCTCAGGGTTGGAGGGTTCCAGAACCCCCTCTTCCGTGGAAGGGGCAGGCTAGCTACACTTGAGCTTTCCTTCCTACCCATCCTGGTGCTGGCTGCTGTCCAGGCGCCCGCAGGGACCCAGAAAGTCTAGGTAAGAGAGGGATGCTGTGCAGCCCTAGGAGAAGTCCCTCGAGGCCCAGGCTGCTGCCCATGAGTGTGAGGGGTGCTGTGGCCTTGCTCAGAGTTACAGGAAAATAGAGCCTGGCCCCTGGTGAGGGGCAGATCCAGCCTTCAGGACACCTCCCCAGGTGGACAGGGCAGGGTCCTCTTCCCATTACATGGGGCCCAGGACTCAAGCTCACTGGTCTGAGTCCCAGGGTAGTGGAGCACACCAGGCTCTCTCAATCGTAGGAGGCTCCAGGATACTCGGTATCAAGGGCTCCGCCTGCTGCCCCCAAGCACAAGGCCACCTCAACCCCAACACAACACACTCCCCTGACCCTGCCTTCTGTTTGCAGACGGAAGGAGCCAGGAAAGGGACATGCTCACCCTCCTTGCCCCCCCCAGAATCCCCCAGGGGCACACGCTCTTGGGGAGACACTGGGACAGGAGAGCGTGACCTATCTTCCTTCCAGCCAGCTCGCTATTTAGGCACAAAGATCATCTTTCTGCATTTTCATTCTGCATGGAAGAGAAGCATTTGTAGTCACACGGCCACATGTTTGTTTGATGACTCTTCAGACACTGAATCCTTCCTTGCAAACGCTTGGAGTGAGCAACTCTGGCCTGGGCCGGTGTCTGTGGTTGGAGCCCTCACCCGCCTCAGATCCCTTCCCAGGCATCCTTCCCAGGCATCACAGGTCACCCCTGTGATGTTCTGTGGTCAGTCGCATCTGTCCGTGGGGGGAGAACACCCGCAGTACCCAGCCCCGGTTAGGCACATGAATACTTGACATGATTAATGAAAGTAGATCTTCTAACTCCTGCAGCTTCCCTCCTGGAGCCACAGTGGGAGGGTCTACATTGCTCACCCCCATCTCCCCATTTGATAGCTGAGGAGACTGAAGCCCATGAGGAAGAAGTTTGCCCAGAGTGACAGAGCCAGCGGAGGTTTCCTGATGTCTGGACCACTGCTCCCTACTGGTCTGCGGCGTGAGGTGATCTGAACCCAGTCTACATGGGAGGAGACCCCTCCTTGGCCTAGCAGCCTAGCCCAAGCCCCCTACACCCCCAAGTCCCTCTGCTAGCTAGCAGCTGATGGCTGACTAATGGCTGGGGAAGCCCAGGACCAATGCCCCCCTTGGTGGCTAGTGTCTGGCGGTGGTGATGTTTATTCAGTTGGAACCAAGAACCCCTCTGTCCTTTATGGTGGTGTGCCCCCCCCAAGCAGTCCCAGCGGTTGTTTCCTCCGCATGAGCACCCTCCTTGAAATTACAGTGCTCATCCCATAACTTTGGGATTCAGAGGTCTGGTCCTAAAACAACCTCCACCCCCTGGCCCGTCCCCAAGCAAGCAGTGGCTGCAGCACTGCCAGGCAGCCCAGGGGGCAGGGCTTGGTCCTTTCCTGGCTAGCAGGAGGGGACCCTTCCCCTTCGCAGCCTGGCCTACCGCCAGCAGACCCTGCGGCAGCAGAAGCTGAGAGCCAGGCCGGCTGCTCCAGCGCAGGCTGAGAGTACTTCAACGTTATCTGCAGGGGGGCAAGGGGCTTCTGGGACCCGCACAGGCCACAGGCGAGAGGGAAAGGCTGGTTTGGGAAGTGGCAGCCCCATCTTCAGACCCAGGTAGCAGGCAAGGAGGAGGTGTCACTATTCTGCACTTCTTGGCCTGACCTCACGCACACATTCATTCAACAAATATTTATTAAGCGCCTATTTGTGCAAGGCACTTCCGGAGAGCGCGGGCTGCGGCCCGGGCCACGCCCACCCGCCCCGCCCCCAGCTGCGGCGCCGTCGGCTTTAGAAAGGTGGTTCTGGCCGCCCCCCCCCCCGCCCCCCGCCCACGGGAGGGCCGGTAGCCCAGGCGTCGCCGTGGTGATGGCCCGCACCCCAGCCCAGCTGCCGGCCACTCGGTCTCCGCTGCGGCCGCGCCCCCTCGCCCGCCCTCTCCCCTCGCCGTCCACGGCGGGCGCTAAGCGCAGAAGGCACAGCCACACTTGGTGGGCTTCTCCACCTCCTCGGCAAAAGAGGTCCCGTCGCTGCACTCAAAGGTGAACTTCCTCCGCTTCAGCCGCAGGCCCTGGCAGCAGCCCTGGCCGGGGCATGAGCCCCGGCACTCCACCCACGACAGCGGGCGCGTGGTCTGGCAGATGGCATAGCCCCTCTGGACCTGGTGAAAGTCCCGGACAGGGTCCCCCCGGCACTCGGACTCTGGATGGGACAGACACCAAGAGAAAGCCTCAGGGCACACCCATGGGCCAGCGCTGCCCCCGGGGAGGCAGGAGGAGGAGAAAAAGGAGGAGGAGGAGGGTGGGGCAGCATCCTTGGACCCCACCTCCTCCCTGCCGGACATGCACATGCACACGCTTCCTCCTGGGCCCACAGTGAGGTCAGTGAAAAGGAAGAACTTTCTAGCTGCCAAGGCCCCCCAGGACAGATTGGGCTGCCAGGGTAAGGTGGCCTCCAGAGGAGTGCAAGAGGTGGCTGGAAGCCTGGGAGGTGATGACATCAGAGAAGAAAGTGGAGCCAGAGGGTATGGCCTAGGGGACCTGAAGGTGCCTGAGTTTTGGATTTCTCAGGCTCTTTCCTGCCCCCTTCAGCAGAAGTCCCTTGACCGTCTTGGTCACGTGGGCCAGGAGGACCTAGGAAGGGTCCCCAACTCTCAGACTTCCTGCTGTTCTCCAGGTCCCTAAGTGATATGGCCAAGATGCTGTTACTCTGGTGGTCTCTTCTGTAAGGAGAGACCCCAGCCAGAAGGGGCACTTAGCCCAGATAAAGGGGCTACAGGGCAAGCTGGGGCAGGGAGAGATGGGCATCTGTCTGGAGGTGGGGCTCAGAGCCCAGAGGATTGGGGGTGCTACAGCCCAATAGCAGCCCAAGGTGCAGGAGGGGAGAGGGGACACAGAGGGGTTGCTGAGGTTGGGAAAAAGAAAAGTCAAGTCACTAAAGCACGTTGTGGGGAGGGACCCTGGAGAGGGCATGTCAGGAGGGGGGCCCCTGACCTTGCTCGCACAGCTCGCCCGAAAAGCCGGGGTCACACACACACTGCGCCCCCTTGGTGGCTGAGGCCTGGCAGTGGCCGTGCAGGCACCGCAGGCCCCCACAGGGGTCTGCAGGTGCCCCAGCCTGGTTGCACAGGGCCCCCGAGTACCCATCCTGGCACTGGCAGCTGTAGGAAAGAGCATCTAGAGGCATGCACTTCCCGTGGACACACCTGGAGGGGAGAGAGAAAAGGCACTGTGAGGACAGGCCAGAGCCAATCCAAGCCCACCCGAGGGCATCCCAGACCCCCAGCCTTGGGCTTCACAGGGTCTTATTCTGTTCCCAAAATTGAAACAAAGGGAGCAAAATGTGATTCTGTGTTTGTCCCTAGGGTCCTTTTCCTGTTAATAAAAACTGAAAGCCAGAAAAAATTAATAAAACCCCGTGTTAGGCCACATGTTCCAATTTTGGAGTTTAAAGACACAGTCTTTCCTCACCATGGGGAAGTGGAACTTGCAGGGAAGGGAAGGGAACCTGCAGGTGGGCAGTGGGGGATGGTTCCCTGAGCCCAGCCCAGGCTCACTTGTGGCCATGGCAGGGGCCATCGGCTGGCTGGTCGCAGTGCAGGCCCTCCCAGCCGGCCTCGCAGTGGCACACGGGCCCTGGTGTGGCATTGGGCTGGCAGATGCCATGCAGGCAGTAGAGCTTCCGGCAGGGCTCGCAGCCTGGCACCACCCCTGGCTTCATCCTCGTCTTGGTGAAGTCCTGCAACTCGTTGTTGATGTACAGGTTTCGGATGCAACCGTGGAAGCTCGTGCCATTGAGGATCTGCCACAGGCGGAAGGCAGCCGAATTCACGTCCACTGGCATCCCTGGAGTGGAGGGGAGGGGGCAGAGCTGGGCTGAGTTAGGCTCAAACCCTGCCTGGCACCCACCTCTGAGGTCCACTGGGCATCTCTACAGTGTTCCCTCTTGCCCTCGGCATCTGTCCTTCAGTCTCTGCAACTCTGGGCCAATGTCTTTTGCCACCTTGGAGGGTCCAGACTCCTTTCCCAGAAGAAATGAAAAAGCTGCTTCCTCTGTGATCAGAGCCTGGGGGTGCCAGGCCTGGCAGCAGCCAGCTGACAAGTGATGCTCTGGGTGCCTGAGTCTGGCCGCCCTCGCCCAGGGCTCCTGCCCAGAACACCAGCTTTTACCTCCCAGAGACCCCAAAAGCAGCAAAGGACTTGGGCCCAGAACTCATGTGTACGGCACTTTGTCCCTCACTTTTGTGGTCATCCCTTCACAGCAGCCCTCTGACGTCGAAGTTGCTGAAACCGCTTCGATTTCAGTGCTCAGGGACCTGCGCAAAGTTGCACAACTAGTACACAGCAGAGCTGGGATTAGAATCCAGGGCTCCATCCCTCACACCCTCCTGGCCGAAGTCTCTGCAAGGCCCTCTGCGGCACTGAGACGGCCCCACTGCATCTAGAAACCTGTCTCATCTAGACCTAGAAATGTTCTCGGGTGCTGGATGGGGTCATCTAGCCACAAAGCCTGTAAGTCCAGCGGGGAGGTCCCCAGTTGAAGCAGGGAGTCCATGCCTGGGCCTCTGAGGGACCCGAGAATGGACCCTGAACAACTGACAAGCCCTTTCTGGCCCTAAGCCAAGAGGAAAGGTGCCTACCGTGCAAAAGATAGCTGGGAAAGTCCAGGCCCCCTCCCAGGCCAGGCCTCAAGCCCAACCCACATCCCCAACCTTCTTTGTCAGTCTGGGCTGGGCAGAGAGCAGTGCGGGCTCTAGGCTAGGTGGATAATCCGCCAGCAGCTTGGCCATTCACTAGGATCCTCCCCCACTGCCCCCTTGTAATGTCCCCCACAGGGCAGTTCTCCTGAGCCTCAAGGCTCAGGCCAGAGAGCAACAGAGGCCCCACCTGGAATGTCTGTTGCTACCACCTGATGGAGTGGCCCGGGGAGGGCCAGCTGCAGCTCCACCCAGGCCAGGTCCTCACCTCCCACATAGAGGGGCGCCTCGCTGTTTAGTGTGTAGTGTTTGCCGAAGTTGTCCATGGTCATGGGGCTGCCGCCATCGATGGAGAGATTCACCATCTGGTCAAAGGTGACCAGCTCAACGGTGTGGAACTGCCCATCATTGATCGTCTCGGCACTGGAAGAAGATGAGGTGCCCCCGCCCCAGGGAAGGGCCTTCAGCTGGACCCATCCCCGCCTAGGCACTTCCCCAGAAAGGCCACTGGTCCAGCAGCTGATTCCCAAGAAACCAAATATCTAACAGAGGGGACTATGGGGACTTGATGGCCTCTGACCTGGTCCCTCCTGCTCCCCTTTGGGCACTCTCTCAGGAAAGCTGAGAAGTTTAGGGCAGGGGTTTCCAACTAATCAGCCTCCCCTCCCCACTGAGGAGCTCCCTGTGAGGCGGTTGTGGGACAGGGAAAGATGGGACCACTGCTCAGGCCCCAGGGAGCCTCGGACCCAGCATGGGGCTGGACTCGGTGATCTGAATGCCCTTTCCGCTTGGGCAGCCCAGGTCTCTGGTGGTGCCGATAACCACCTGCTCTTGGCCCAGGAGAGCCCTCCCTGGCAGTCCCCCAGCCCTTGAGGGCAGCTGGGGGGCCTGAAGAAGCCCTCCCTACCTGTAGATGGCAGAGCTGGGGTAGCTGCCCGGGTCGTAGCTGACACGTACATGGCCCTGGTAGAGCTCCACCGCAATGTGGTCGTTGTCCCCATTGTACAGCAGGATGCCGTTGTCCTCTGCTGTGGAGACCTATGGCAACGGCACTTTCTCTCCCACCCCACCCCACGCAGCAGCAGCGCAGGCTGGCAGGTGGGGCAGACGGAGGACCCACGATTAAAAGAGAAATGTGTGCAGAACTGTCCTCCCCTGCCTCCCCAAGGGAAACATCCTGCAGGGGGCGCTGTCCCAGGCCGGCAGCACCCACCCACCCCCCAACTCAAATTCCATCCACAGCCGCTCTGGCCAGGACCAGGCAGGGGAGGGAGATGGGCCAGCTGAGGCCTGGAAACTCTGTGCCAGGAGGTAAGACAGCTTGGGACCACCTGCCCAGAGAGGATGGTTAGACAGGATGTGGGGTATCCTGTTCTGTGGGCCTCAGGGAGCTGCCTTGGGGCCAGGACGGGACCTACAGAGGACAGATTCAGGAAGACTCTCCAACAGCCAGAGCCACCCAAACCTGGAAGGTAGCACCTGTCACTGGAGCCATGAGAGCAAAAGCTGGAGCTGTGCCTTGGGAGGGAGATGCCTCTATGATGCTGTAGGAGCCATGATTTTTTCTCCTGCCTTGTTCCTCTCCTGGTAAAGACCCTGACCCCCTGGTCTGTAGAGGTGGCACATGGCCCAGTCTGGACCATGGCACCCCATCTCCCTGGACTCAGTAGTTGGTCCAGGGATGGGCATGTGACCTGAGGCAGGCCAATCAGAGATCTTCTCCGATCCGAGGTTGTTGACTGTTGTCCAACTAGAGCTATCGGGGAAGAGCCTGCCGTGGGGATAGCGGGATAAACCGAGCCTCTCCAAGGATGTGCCTGAGGCAATGGCTGGGCAGGGTTTTGGTGAGTTTTACTCTGTTGAGCAGTTAGGCTACTAGCTGGTGGACAGTGTAGTGGATAGAATTTATGAGAGGTGATCAAGGGAAGGAGAGCAGAGTGGGTATGTTTGAGAGGCTGAAAGGTTCTGAGAGAAAAGAAGGAGAAGAGGACAAATAAAGGAGAGAAGAAAGATGTGGCAGTTGGGATAAGGAATGGAATTTGGGGAAAAGAAAGGGAGGACTAAAGAGGAGTTTAATTTCCTTTCATGTGAAGTGCAATGCAATCTGCTGTCCCTCCCCAAGAAACATTTAGCAAACAATGCTGCTGAAGTAGAACTTGCTCCTTTTTCCCTCAACATAATGATGTTCTGAGATGGAATTCAAGACATGAAATGGAAAATAAGGGCTCCCAGCGCTAGCTGTGGCCGTGTTCCAGCCGCATGGAGAAAGCCAGTCTGCAGCATTGGAGGCTGAAGCTGAGGGGAGTCTTTGAGACAAGAGATGGTGGGGGCAGAGGATCCTGTAAGTTTGGTTTTCCGGATCCAGTCATACATGAGACCACCTCCACTCCTGCCCTTCCCTGAGACTGGTTTTGTGACCCAATAACCTTTCCGACTGTGCTTAAACTAGCTCAAGCTGAGATCCTGATACCCACATCCAAAGAGTTTTGACTCACACAGGGTGCTCCCAGCTGTCCTGATACTCTGACCTGAGGCCAGGGTCCCCTGCTGCCGGACCACCCTCTGTGACGGGCACCCTGGGTACGCACCTGCAGTGTGATGTTGGCCCGTGGCCAGTTCTGCAGGTCGGTGAACTGTAGGTAAGTGTCCCGATCCACGAAGTTGACACTGAGCAACTTCTCACACTCGGGGCCGCCAAAGCCCGGGAGGCACTGGCACACGGGCTGACTGCCCTGGTCCACACAGTTGGCCCCGTTCTGGCACTCAGTCCCCCCACAGGGGCTCCTGGGGGCAGGCGGGCGGGGAGCGGTCTCGCAGAGCTGCCCACTGAGCGGGAAAAGACGCGGGTCAGAGAGGGCAGGGCCAAGGGCAAGGGGTCATCTTCCTCTCCCACGGTCCTGGAGAGAAACTCACTAAACATCTTGGGACACTGTTGCTTTAAAGTAACAGAAGATGCTCCTAATGAACACTTTCCCTAAGAGAATTAAGAGCCAGAAAGATGCTGAGGAAAAAGGTGAGAAACAAGTGTGGTCCCTGCACCAGCAGCATCAACATCACCTGAGCACTTGTCAGAAATGGAAAGCCTACTGAATCTGGTTTTTAACAAGATCCCAGGTGACTTGTGTGCCCATTAGTTTTAAGAAGGACTCAGTGTTCATGTCAGCAAACTCTGCTAGCAAGTTTTACTACACCCATTTTACAGAAAAGAAAGCTGAGACTTAAGAGACAAACAAAAGAGAGAAGACTCTGTAGCACCAAATATTCACAACAGCCAAAAAGAGGAAACAACCCAAATGTCTATCAATGATGAATGGATAAACAAATGTGGTATATCCATACACTGGAATATCATTCAGCCATAACAAGGAATGAAGTTCCGATACATGCTACCACATGGATGAACCTCTAAAACATGACGCGAAGTGAAAGCCAGTCACAAAGGACCACAGATTGTATGATTCCATTTTTATGAAATATTCAAAATAAGCAAATCTACAGACCCAGACATTAGTAGGTTAGTGGCTGTCTAGAGCTAGGATGGAGGGGCGTTGTGGTGACAGATAAGAGTGTGGAGTTTCTTTGGGGTAATGAAGTGTTCTAAAATTGTTTGTTGGTAATGGATGTACAACTCTGAGAATATATGAAAAGCCACTGAATTATACACTTTAACTGGGTGAATTATATAGTATATGAATTATATCTCAATAAAATTGTTCCTTAAAAGAAGACACAAGCAGAGCATGGGAGGTGGGTGACCGGAAGGAGGGCAGGTGCCCTCCCCTCGCAGCCTCCCAGAGAGACCAAGATGCAAAAGTAAATGACCTTTAATGCAGGGCATGTCTTCAGGGGTTCGCTGGGCAGGTAAGTGGTGGGGCGCTGCCCGGTAATCTGTACCCACCTCCCACTCCCTCCGACAGTCAGGGTAGGGACCCCCCGCCTGTGCTCTGAGCTGCTGATGAACCTTCCCCAGACCGCACAGATGGTGACTGGCATAGCCACGGTGAAAGCTCCCAGGGTGGTTCCTGCCAGTCCCAGAGCTGACAGCTAAGAGGAGTCAGGCACTCATGGTGCGTCCCGGGGCCGCTCACCTGTAACCCTCAGCACAGAGGCAGGAGTAGCCGTTGACTCCATCCACGCACTGGGCCCCATTCTGGCAGCGGTGGTCCTCGCAGTCATCCTGGTTCTCCGTGCAGTTGTCACCCGCATAACCAGGTGCACACTCACACCTGGGGTGGGCGGGGGGGTGGGGGTGGGTCAACAGTCCCACACACAGCCCAGAGCTCGGCCAGGAGCCTGTGCGGCCCCAGGGCTGTGTGTGTGGCAGAGACCCTCATGGCCCCGGGGGTCTGTGGGGTCCCCCAGGAGGTCACACGGAGCCCTAGATGTCAAGTTGCCCCCACCCGTCCTGAGACCGTTTTCTCGTCCCGGAAGAGAGCTTATGTGGGCTGCAGGCGGGGGAGGGGGCCGCTCTGGGCTGGGAGGGTGGACACCCAGGAGCTGGAGGAGGCGGGCACTTGTGGTGGAGGACCATCCTTAGCACCAATAGCACATCCAAGGTCAACCTTCAGCCCCTTCTCAACCTGCCAAGCTGCCCCGCCCCCCCCCCACAATGCACGGCTGTGAGTCAAATGGGGGGCTCATCCATATCCCTCTTCCCCAGCCTCCAGCTGCACCGGCCCAGCCTCCCAGGCCTCAGACGCTAGTGCCTGCCTCTCCACAACCTCCTGACTCCAGGCCAGGCCCCAGCTTCCCGGCTCACATTGTGGCCCACTGCTCCCCTGAGTCAGTCCATTTCTGCCAATTATTTGCCCATCAAATAAAGAGCACGCTCCTCCACCCCTGTTTGGTCGCAGCCCTGCCAGACGCTCCCCGTCCAGCTGCCCCCATAACAAGCCACCCCATGGTCAGACCTGCTTCCACAGGCAGCAACCCGCACCTCACTACACTTCTCTGCCTTCACACCTGTTGATTCTGGACTACCCTCTTCTCTCTCCCTGCCTTGGTCCAGCCAGGCCAGTACCTCATCTCCTCCAGGAAGCCTCCGGTGAACACCCCTTGCCGGAAACCCTTCCAAACTACAAACCACAAACTCCACGGCTCAACCACACAACCTGGCAGGTAGGTGCTCCTGCCTGATTGTTTAACTCATTCCCAGTGTTTTTCAAGAGGTAAGAAATACCTTTGTACACGGTAAATACACACACACACACACACACACACACACACAGCCCGCTGCAATCAGTTTCATGCCAAAATACTTATCCTTACTATATAAAAGGGCATGATGCTCTCTGATATTTCCTGTTTTATTTTTTTAACGTTAACCTTGACCCACCCAACTGATCACAATCTATGACTGGGTCTTGAGTTGCAGTCTTTTGTACCCGGTAAATACACACACACACACACACACACAGCCCGCTGCAATCAGTTTCATGCCAAAATACTTATCCTTACTATATAAAAGGGCATGATGCTCTCTGATATTTCCTGTTTTATTTTTTTAACGTTAACCTTGACCCACCCAACTGATCACAATCTATGACTGGGTCTTGAGTTGCAGTCTGAAAAACGTTACAGTAGCTAAGCACCCACAGACTCATTCACTGTCACTCCCTTATCCATTCATCCAGTGAGTGTGTACTGAATACTTGCTGGGTTCCGGGTACAACACCAGGCACAGCTGAGTGTCTGTCAGTTCCGTCCTTCCTCCGAGACAGGAAGTTGAGTGAAGGTGCACTATAGCCCACCGAGTGCTCCTTCTCTGTGGTGTGAAGGACTATCTGAGCAGTCTCCAACCGGACAGTGCGCAGTCCTGCTTTATTCCACCCTCTGAGGTCCAGCCCCTCTGAGGAGCGTGCACGCCACTTGCTCTGCCACTGCTCCTTGGTCTGCTGTGCCCACCCCACCCGGCAGCTCAGCCAGCAGTACAGCGTCTGTCCACCATTTGGATGGAGGTTCCTGTGCGGCCCCTTGACCTAGGATCTGGGCCTCAGTGTCCCCCGGCTCTCACTTCCTGCCCAGGAGGCTCTTCTGGCGGCTCCTGCTGGACTGAGTCCCTGGCGGACTCCATCCCCTACCTCTGCCCGAGCAGCTGGGGTTGGGTCCCTCAGCCACAGACCTGAAGAAGACCTGACCACTGTGCTGCCCTGACTGCTGGAACAGGGTCCCAGAAATGAGACTATGTTTGCAGAACTGCAGATGGGAGCAACATCTTAAAAAACCCGTGACCTTCACATCCCAGTCTTCCGGTGACAAAGCACTTCCACATATGCCAGTAACAACGATAGTGACAACAGTCAAGGACCCCTTATCCTACCCTCCTGAAGCCAGACAGGTTTTGAAATTCAGAACTTTTTGGATTTGGGAGAGGTAATACAAAGCCTATAACTGTATATATTATGTAACATGCCAATTGGATCTGGGGCAGCCCCTTAACTAAACATGTTCACATTCTGCTGCAAAATCTACACATATTCCCACTACATGGGATGAATGGTGACTGTAAGTAGCTTCATATCAGTGCAGGTCAGCTTTTAATACCAAATACATTGATCGGATCGGATTTTGCTAGCAGATGGCTTTTGGTTTTCAGAGTTTTGTGCATTTTGTAATTGGCGATAAGAAATTGTGGACCTGCAATAGTTCTTTACTGAGCACTTTTCAAATGTCAGACGTGGAGGTAAGTGCTTTTCACACATTTGCTTATCTAATCCTTACAACCACCCCAGGAGGAAGCTACTGGTGCACCCAGTTTGCAGATGAGAAAACTGAGGCTCAGAGTGGTCAAGCCACCCATTCCGGGTCGTGATGTAAACCCAGGTCTGTCCAATTAAAACTACCGCCACCCTGCCCCTGGCACTGACTGGCAGGAACTGAACAGCCAAGACCAAACCCACCTGACAGGTGAGGAAACAGGCTGGGGAGGGCAGAGGAGAGGTGACGTGGGGGCCCATGCCCTTCCCTGGCCTTAGAAATGGGCAACACCGACCTGGGCCCGTCTGGGGTGCCCACACACTGGGCCTCATGCTGACACGGGTTCAAATCCGAGGAGCAGAAGTCCACCAGCTGCTCACAGGCCGTTCCTGGGGGAAGAATGGGGGAGAGGCAGGAGAGAAGCTGCCCTCTCTGCTCCGCCAGGCAGCCCGCCCAGCAGAAACTTCCTGCAGACACTGAGGCAGGGTCCCAGCCCTTCCACACATGGGACAGGGGCTCAGGGCACGTGCACCGGCCCCCACCTCCCTGGAGATGCTCAAACCCCGCCACGCTTACCCGAATACTGCAGGGGGCACTGGCAGGTGTAGCTGCCCATGCCGTCCACACAGGTGCCCCCGTTGGCACATGAGTGTTCCACACAGTCGTCCGTGTTGACCCCACACGTCGGTCCTTCAAAGCCGGAGGGGCAGGAGCACCTGTAGGGAGCAGGGAAGGAGGGAGAGGCATGTGGGCCCATGGCCAGGGCGGCAGCCTTCCTGAGGCACTGATGGACGCCTGTGGCCAACGGTCAATAGCATCATCCTGGAGTTTTGGTCCCTACTCTGGGTCAAGCCCTGTTAGATGCTGGGGGTTAGAGGTGACCAAGATCAGCCCTGTGCTCCTGTGCTCATGAGATCACTCACAGTCTAGCGGGGGAGACAACGAGGAGACTGGCAACCAAAGGAGAGAGAGTGAGTATCAGAACAGTGCGCAACTGAGGCTGGGGAGGGTGGACAAAGGGGCAGAGGACACCTAGCCCCTCCCTGGAGGGAGTGGTCAGGGCAGGCTTCCTGGAGGAGGTGATGAGTTAGCCAAGGACTCTGACAGGGGAGAAGAGGAAGGGAAGGGAAGGCGGTGGGAGTAAAAGCCTGGGGGAGAGAGAGCCTTACAGTCCATCCTTCAGGAGGGTACCTGCTCATCTAAATAGTTCAGGGCTTGGGGAGCACATACTTCAGGGATGGGGTGAGAACAGGACTGGGGGTAAGCAGGAGTCAAGTCTCAGAGAGCCCTGGAGATCAGCGATCTTCAAACTGGGGTACACTTCCCCCTGGGACAACTGTGGTTTTCCAAGGGGTTTGTGGGTCAGAGAGGTCTGAGAAATTAATTTCCACATCTTCATGTTGTGCACGGAACTCCCCCCTTTACTGACCTGCCCCAGAGCTCCAGAAAGGTGCAGGCGCACCTCTTCTAGCACGAGGCCAAGGTGGGCTGTGCCTGGGGCCTAAGATCCTTGGATGCCAAATGAAGGGACAATTAGGAATATTGATGTTTCCAAAGTGAATGAACAAACCCTTTTGCAAGTCACGAGGTTTCCAGTTCTGTGCACTAAAAAATAATTGAAGGAAGACCTCATGGAACTGTCAGCTGATAGAACATTAAAAATAATTTTTGATGACAGATCACTTGGGGTTTTTAGCATATAAACTTGGCAGGGTTTCAAGTAATTGAGTGACATGGTTATAATAAAACTCCTAATCTCATTGGTTTATTTATGTGAACAAACTTTCTCAGCATTTATAGCTACACACACACACATATTTTTTTTTTAAGGGAATAGATTGGCTGCTAAGCCCTCTCACATTCTATAATATTCACCTCTGGACACATAAACCAATTAAGAGAAGAAAAGAAAACACACACACACACACACACACACACACACACACACACACAAACAAAAGCTCCATCTATCTCATTAAGAGGTAAAGTCTAATAAAATTTACCTTTTATGTGTAATAACTATCAAATTTTGGAATAGTTATGTTGTTCTGATCAATGGTATATTATTGATCATTGTAATGATAACTCAATGCAAAAGAAACTTTTAATCAGAGGTTTATGGTGACAAGAAATAGTAAAAAACTTTAAATTTAAACATATACCCATTTTGGTGGTAGGAAAGTATGGCAGGGTGCTCAAGGAAAGCCTCTAGTATGAAAATAGATTACATTAGAAGAAAATGGGGGGCAGGTGAGGGGAGTAAAACAGAAATACTAGTTTGAATAGAAACGAGAATGATGCAAGATGTTGCAGCTGTTCAAGAGGAGTTCCTTCACGTTATTTTAAAATGATTTTTCCCTGGAGAAAAATAAAAGAGTGATTTAAAGAGTCATAGCTTTAATTTTTAATGTTAATAATATGTACAGCGTTCTGGAAATGACCTTCTTTGCAATGAAAAATTAAACTTACCATGAAGATTTTTAGCTGTCACTTAAGAATGTGTGAGGCAGTTTGTAGTTTTAAAAATTCGTCTGCGGCAGGGCGGGGGTGTGAACAAGAAGGTGTGAAGCCTACTGTTGCAGGCTGTGTCCTGGAGTTTAATTCCCCCTGCAAGGTGGTGGCGGATCTCAGCTAAGTCCCCTCTGGCGGGGTTCGGGGGGACAACTGAGGAGTCCCTTGTAAGCCTTAGGTTTGAGGGGTTACTCAGGGAGGCACCCCTTTCGACCAAAAGTGTCCTTCCCACAGCGCCCCCGCCAATCTGCAGGCATGCCAAGTGCGAGGGGCTACTCCCAGCTGCACCCCTCCCGGCCTAGAAGGGAGAGCTCCTAGGTGCGTCCTCTCAGCAGCCCCTCTCCGTAGACACGCCCCCTAGTAGTCTAGCCAATGAGGAGGGGGCTTTGATGGAGCTGCTGCGGAAGCCCAGAGAAGCACAGAGCCTATTGTAAGGACGCCGTTTCCAAGGCGACACCTGCCGAGAGGCCATTTAGTGTTTTCTTTTTTACAGCTGGTAATTTGGGTTTGCAGAGACAGGTTTGGCCATTTCTGCCAGTAGATTCAACATCATTTTCTGAAGAGTCAATTTGCTCAGCTGGCAATTTATCTTCAGCAACTAAATACTATGTGCTCCTCAGAAAAGCTCTGGGTGCACGAGAGCTCTGGGAAGCTGGGGGCCTCGTTGAGAGGCTCTGGGGGGAGCAGGGTGAGTGGGGGGCTTGAGTGGCGATGTCAGCGCTGGGAGGACTTGCGAGATGAGCTGTGGAGGACAGTGGGAAACCGATGCCCGTGGTGCGACCAGAGTGACCCATGAGCTGGTGGGGGAGGCCCCCGGTGGGCCTGACCCGGACTTGCTCCACCTCCGGGCAGGACTCCCCACCCGCGTCCTGGGGGCTCGGGGTGGACGCCTGATCCGGAGCAGCTGGCTGAGGGCCCTGCCTTCAGGCAACATTGGCCCAACAAGCAGGTGGATGGCTTCAGTCGGAGGCCTTGGGGGTTAATGGAGATTACAGGAGTTGAAAACACCCCCAAGCTGCCTCTTGGCACTGCCGCTGCATATGCCCTAGGCTATGGACTCCCAGTGCCACAGAAAGAGTCTCCTGGCACCTGGCAAGAGCAGGCAGAAGCCTGGAGCAGGAGCTCCAAGCCCCAGCCCCACTGCTGCCTGCTGTGTGACCTGGGCAGCCCCTAGTCTCTGTGCTTTCTCTGCCTCTGGGCAGCAGAGGCGTGGCCTGGGTGGACACGGAGAGGCCTCTGGCTGCCATTTAGAGTGAGTGGCTGTTCCCCCTGGGCCTGTCCCTCATCTCCCAGAGCTCAAAGGGCCTGGGCCATCCCATTCGGAGGAGGAAGGCTCCGAGGCTTGGGTGCTGGATCCCGTTAGCACTCACCCACCACGTTCCAGCACCCACTCACCCACCCACCCCCGCCCCACCCCCGGCAACTCACGTGAAGCCGGCATCCTCGCCCTCCTGCGAGTGGCAGGTCCCGCCATTTTCACAGGGGCTGCTGGAACAGCTGTCCAGGGACACCTCGCAGTCTCGGCCCTGGGGAAGAAGTCAGCGATGGGGACCCCAGGGAGACCCAGGGGCCAGTGAGCCAACAGGGACAGCCGGCCCCTCAGCAGCTCAGCCTGCCGGTCCCGGGGGTTCCTTGTTCTCTCATCCACATGTTAGGTCATGGATGAAATGCTCACATGGGCCCCTGCTCTGAGCTCACCCTGGGCCCCGAGGGCTGAGTGGCCAACAAGACAGCCCCAGCCCTGCCCTACCGCGTCCTCGAGCAGCCCTCCGCCTCCAGCCTCAGCCTGCACTCACCTTATAGCCGCTGGGGCAGGCACACCTGTACACCCCAAGGGGGTCATTATGGCAGGTGCCCCGGTTCTGGCATGGGCTGGACAAGCAGGGATCGCACTTGGCCTGGACAGCCAGGCTGGGCGGACCTGAGGCAAGGGGGGAGTGGTGTTAGCGCAGGGAGCGGGTGGGGGGACAGGGCTGGGCATAGAGCCCCGTGGCCCCCGGCCCGGAATCCTGGCACTGTAGCGACAGGTGCGCGAAGCCCTCTCCCCAAGGAGATGTTTGCCCCTCCCGGTATTCCCTCTGGATCGCACTCACCCCCCTTTCACAGTCCACCTCTCCAGCCTCTGGACCCTCCTCTGTGAAATGGAGCTAAAAACAGCCCCTGCCTCATGGGGCTGGAAGGACTAAATGAGATCATCCGAGAAAGGGGCTTCGGGGAGCCCCCATGTGGCGGTCAGGGCAGGACCATGGGTGTGACAGCATCATGGTCACCATTACTGAAATCGGCTGATGTTTTCTCCATCCCCTCACACCCTTCTGAGGCAACCACCCCCAGCCCTGTCACCTGCTGGCCTGGACAGCAAGGGCGGCCACCCCAGCAGGGAGGAGACTTGGCTCTGAGAGGAGGCCACGCTTAGGAGAAGAAAGGTCCATGGCCTTGAACTTGTTTCTCTCCAAGGCTGAGCAGGGAAGGACCCTTTCCCGCCACCTCTCCGGCTACAGGCATGACCTTCTCCAGCCCCTTCAGGACTCACTGGTGGCCCTTCCTTGAACTTGGAGGTGGGGGAGGAGCCGGGAGCCAGGCTGCCTGGGGTGCCGCCTAGGAGGAGCATTAGGGCCTCACAGCAATAAATAGTAACACCAGCCAGTTAAGTCAGGTTTCCACTTAAAGCTCCTTCTAGAATTAGAGAAACACTGGTTCCTGAAGAGGCATGGTATGACTGGAAGGAGAAACAATTTCTAGTAATAACTGGAGGGGACATGAGGGGACCCTTCAGGTACAGGCGGGGCTCTGTTTGTTGATCCAGGGGCTGGTTACCTGGATGGGTTCAATTTGTGAAAATTCGGCGAGCCATTCATTTACGATCTGTACTTTCCTGTTATGCATGTTATATTCCAATAAAATTTTTTTAAAAACACAGACAAAAACCTTTCACCAGTACCAATCCCACCCCATTAAATAAATACTGAGCGAACGTTTCAACGTACATTGGCCTGCTCCCAACAGCCAGCGGCCAAGCCACAGATCGGGCCCCTCTGAAGGGTCACTCCTGTGACAGCATCCTGCACACAGGGCGGCCCGGGGCCGCCTCATTAACCCCCGGCTGTCAGCTTCATTTTCGCTGGTGGTCTGTGAGCTTGCAGAGGGCAGGAGTCGTGCCCCACGGCCTCCCGTGGCCTCCCACAGCTGCCCCCCTACTGGGGAGGGGGGGACACAAAGCTAGGCCTGGGCCAGCCACTCGGCCACCTCCTGCTCAGCAGGGTTCCCAGGGCTTGGGCTGTCAATCAGTCAGTCAATCCCTGAACGAGTATTTACAGATGCCCAGGGTGAGGCCTCCAATCACACTCAGGCCTCGTATTTCCGCAAATGTCAGGAGAGTGGCAGCTGGGTCCAGTGGCTCAGGCGTTTAAGCTAATTGCTGAGCACAATTCCGACCAAAGGGAGGCCTGAGTGCTTGTACTGCTGAGAGGCTTGGAGCTTCCAGAAACACTGCTATTTTTATTTTCCTTACATAACCCCAGGGAGGGATTAGAGCCCTTACACGGCCTGAGATTTTCCGCCTGGCTTTCTTTTGTTCGTCGTATGGCAGGACAAGAGGGCGGCAATGCTAACAAGCAGCAGGGGCCTCATTCCTGCCACCTGTTCCCCACCCAGCCGGTCGCCTCGGGGACACAGGAGTGTCTGGAAGGCTCTGCCAGGGTTGGAGGGGGAAGCAGGAGGTGGGGGGAAGCAACCCGGTACCCACCATCCCCTCTCGTGCTCCTGGGCTCACCTAGGCATTCAAACTTCTTGGCAGGCGTGGTGAGGAGCAGTTTGCCCTCCATATCCGGGGGCCCGGCACAGCGGGCAATGCCAGGCTCCTTGTAGCCTGTCTTCACCCAGCTGGACAACCAGCGCAGGTGGCAGTCACAGTACAGGGGGTTGGCACCAATGGCCCTGGGTCAGAGAGTGGAGAGAAGTAGGCATTATGGCTTCATGGGGTCCTTCGCCCACTGGGTACCTAGGGTGCCAGGCATTATGCCAGGAGCTGGCAAAACCCTAACAGCCCCCATCACATGAGCACTTACTGTGTAGGCAGTAGAGTTGTAAGCTCTCCTTATCTGCTCTCTCAATTAGTCCTCATCACACCCTACTATCCCCATTTTACATGTTGAAACTGAGACTCATAAAGGTGGAGGCACTTGCCCAAGATGCACCGAGAAAGTGGGGAGGTAGGATCTGGACTTGTGCCGTTGAGGCCACAGCCTCTGACTGCACTGCCTCCAGAGTGCACTGGGGAGAAAGGAACCGAGATTTACTGCTGTGATGAACCAGCTGCTTCTCCCAAGTCAGTGCATCTAATCCTCTCATCAGCCCCACGGTGTAAGTTTTTCTCTTCTCCATCTCAAAGATGTGGGAACTGAGCCTCATGTGGAATAAGTAATTTCCTGGGGTCACACAACCAGTGAAGGGAAGCCCCCAGATCCAGAACCCAGCGCTGTCTGACGCTGAAGCCTATACTCTTTAATTTTTCTTTTCATTTTCAGTTAAACAAGAGGCACACGAATGCATTCTCACTGTAAACCATTTTCAGACCCGGCACACAACAGTCTCCACCTTACACAACACTGTGAATGCCCTCAATGCCACTGAAGTATACACATTAAAACGGTTAATTTTATATTCCGTGAATTTCACCTCAATTTTTTTTTAAAGGCACATTCCTACGTTACTGATGGGAATGCAAGATGGTATAACTCCTACGGAGGGGGATTTTATGATATCTAAGCAATGCAGTTGCCTTTTGACCCAGCAATTCTGTTTCTGGGAGTTTATCTCACAGATGTGCCTGCACAAGTGTGTAAAGGCATCTGTGCAATGGTATTGATCGCAGCATTGTTTGTAACAGAAAGACTGGAAACCTCCCGTGTTCATCAGTGGGGGAGTGGTTAAGTAAACTACAGTACATCCACATTACATGAAAGTCTACACCACTGTCCCTGCCAAACACAGGACCCATGATCACATGGCCACCACACTCAGCGCGTAACCTTCCAATCCTTCCCCATATTTACACGTACAGTTCTTTGTGAGGAAGAGATTACATCCCTCCAGTACACACCGTTTCTGAGCAGCCTGCTTCTTGTCACTAAACAGCACGTTTTGGAGACTTTTCCAGGTCAGCAATATGGATCCACCTCATTTTATCAAACTGCTTCATAGCATCCCAAAGAATGGACACTTCATAGCTTTTGCTGCCAGACATTCTGGTTGTTTCCAAGGTCAGTGAACACTCGGTTCATGCCTCTTTGTGAGCGAGCATTTCTCTAGCACAGATGCCTAGAAGGAGGATTCAAGTCGCAGAGGAAGCGCATGTAAAATGTGAACAGCCGCCCTCCAAAAAAGGCTGTATGGACTTACACTCGCCTGCGGTGTAAGGCTGTGCCTGCCCCCTCGCATCCCCGCCCCACACTGACACTGTGCACCGCCAACCACTCAGGCTCTGACCGATCCCGTGGGCAAGCTCATAATCTTCTCACTAAACCACAGGGAGAGACTCAGAGATGAACTAGGCACGGGTTTGGGGGAATGAAGGGGCCAGCGGTCTTTGAGCCAGCAAATAGAAAAACCAGAGCCTCGTGCCTGAAGTTCATTTATATCAACATTATGGTGAAAACATAAGGCTGTCTATTGCTCGTGAGAAAGGGCACGTTTATTAAGTACCAAATGGATGCGCTGCCATTTTCCACCTGTGTCTGGGCAATACGGAGGAAGTGGTTCCCCTGGAGATGTGTTGGGTCTGATGAAAGCGGCAGCAACTCTGAGCACGAATTCCCCCAGATAGCACAGCTGATGACGGCCGATCTTATAAAGCAGGCTCAACAATCTTGGACTCCGGCCCCCAGCACAGCTGCTCACTGCCCGGGTGACCTTGAGCAGCTCACTTAACATCTCTGGGGCTCACTTTATGATTCGATAAAGAGCCTGCAATCTGGAAGGGGAAGAAAGACAAGCACATATAACCTGAAATGGGCGCCGAGGGAATAATGCAGCTTGGAAAAGAAAGCCGGTTCAACCTCCACGTGTATTTCATTTTTTCTGTCCTGATTTGCTGACAGCATCCATCCTGGTTAATGGGACAGGGAATACACCTTCCTCTTTTCCCTGAACATTACCAGGGCTTCTCAGAGGTAGAGGAAGCTCAGACGCTTTGATGTTTTGAAGCTTCATTGCGTTAAAAAAAAAAAAAAAAAAAAAGACTTTAAAAAAATAACAGGAATACAAAACAGTGGTATGTTTAAAATGTCTACATTCACCAGACTAATATTTTTAACATAAAAAGTATGAGGTAATGTAATTATGTTATTCAAAAGATAAATACAGAATTTATTTGAAAGAAGGTTTTTGTAGCACACTGCAGGAGTGTGGTCTGCTAAAGAGCCACGAGCTGAGAGTTTATTATGAAGGGTTTCTTCTCTCCATCTTGTAGCTCATTTAGAGAAAATGCCAAAAAGACTAAATCTGAAGCCACTGTGAATGTGGAGGCCCTTGACCGTCTTAGGATGTCACAATTCCCAATTCCTGCATAAATTCCCCCCATACATGGCAACAAAGTTGCACCTCAAATGTAAGTGTCCCTTTCCGACTCAATATAAAAAATAATAATAGAGAATAATAAAAACTACCAAAGTCACATACAAAGCTATTCAAAACTATGCCTTCTGGCTTGACCAACACGTGCTTTACTTGTCGCTGTATAGAGCAGATGGCGAGCAACTCCTGAATTCAACATTTCAAGCTTTAATTTCTCCAAAGGCAGGGTTTTTGTGGCTACTTCATTAGTTCAAGTAGTTCACTTTCACCTGGAGCCCATTTTTCCCAACAAAAACCGCTGTGAACTCAGTGGGGAGCGGAGAGCCACAGGCCCTGCTGAGACCAGTGGTGAGGACAGCAGTCAGGCTGCTCATCAATCCAAAAGGACTGTGGAGTCAGGTTCATCCCCCAGCAAAAGTATAAATAACCCTGTGTTGTTGCTCTTTGGTATAACTTGGAAATAGTTGGAACAGTAGCTATTCGGTCTGTTCCTGCCAAGGCCCGGCTGGGCTTCTTCTGTTAACGTAACCAGGACAGAAATAGATCTCCTGTGGCTGTTTCAGAGGTGCCAACTAAACAGTTTAGCATACGCTAAAACTTCAAAATCTCTTCACCTGAGCTATTCCTCCTCTACCCATCCTCCTCTCGGGCAATTTATTTGTGTGTATCACTGTCTTCTTCTACTGGAGTGAAGCTTCTTGAGAGCAGGAATCATGAATCCCTCACTGTGCCTGACACCAGCAGGCGTCCTGTTTTCTGAATGAATGCCTGCCTAAAAGCACGAGAAATGCACAAATCTCAGTATGACAGCAAAAGATCTTCAAAAAGAAAAGAATCATCTGTCATCCCATAAATGTAACTAATTTAATTTTCATTTATTCCCTTCTAGTTCTTGTGCTCATATATATACACATCACTGACATCGGAGTACACAGTCTTCTTTATTCTGCGTTTTTTTAAAAATTAATTAATTTATTTATTGGCTGCGTTGGGTCTTCGTTGCTGCGCGCGGGCTTTCTCTAGTTGCGGCGAGCGGGGGCTACTCTTCGTTGCGGTGCGCAGGCTTCTCCTTGCGGTGGCTTCTCTTGTTGCGGAGCACGGGCTCTAGGCACGTGGGCTTCAGTAGCTGTGGCTCGTGGGCTCTAAAGCGCAGGCCCAGTAGTTGTGGCGCATGGGGTTAGCTGCTCCGCGGCATGTGGGATCTTCCCGGACCAGGGCTCGAACCCGTGTCCCCTGAATTGGCAGGCGGATTCTTAACCACTGCACCACCAGGGAAGTCCCTATTCCGCATTTTCATCAAATAATAAAGTACAGTGCCATAACTATTATAATTAACTACTTGCTATTCTGTCATATGGGCATACCATGATTTACCTAATCATTCCATATTTACTTTTCACACCGAATTCTTAATAAATTCAGAAATCTAGTTTTCCAACATGCAGCAGATTAGGGGCAACAAAATGTCAGATTATATACATGAAGAATGATACTGGGGAGCCTTGGCGCAGGTTCTGGCACATAGTAAATATTTGCTGATGGACAAATAGACAAATGGATGAAAGATGAGCTAACTGTAAAAGTAAATATTAAAGTAAACAGCAGCAGAGATGTGCAGGGTATCGAAGCCCCAGGCAGTGACGAGTGCTCACAATCATTATGGCATGTTAGAACTATAGCGAACCTTGGAAATAACCTGTGTACAGGTGAGGAAAGAACCTAAAGAGATGAATGAATTGTCTGAGATCCCACTGCAAGTTGATGGCAGGACAAAGACCTAACGCCACATGTCCTGATTCCTAGTCTAAAGTTCAAAGGGTTTAAATACGGTGGACCTCACCCCCTCAGCATACATGCTTGGCCCACCCCCCCATCCTGCGTACTGCCGGTGAAGAGGAGAGGCCCAGGTCAGAGTCACAGTAGGAACAGAGGGCACCTCTGGGAGCCAGGAACACTGGATGCTAACTCTTGGGCAAACCCTGACTTGTTATACAGCCGTGGGCGCCTACTTCCCTTCAGACTGCATGTGGCCTTTGTGAAGCCCAGAGTGAATGTGGTGAGTCTATGCTATCCTTGTCCCATTCCTTGACTCCTTGTAAGTGCTCACGGAATCCTTATGGAATAATTGCAACTCTTCATGCAGAGGAAATAATGGCTACATGTGTGCACATGCACATATATTCCATCAGTATTACATGTGCACACACCTAAATACAAGCACATGTACATTTCCCAGGCTGCTGCCTAGTTCCATTTGAAACCCTGGGTATAAAGGGAAGAATGTATTCACGAGGTTGCTTCATAATAATGGAAGATTTCTTCTACATAGATGCTATTTTATAGAGAAATAGGGCTTAGATGCAATTAACAAACACCTCTGATCAGTAATGCTGATGCCCTGTTTTGCATTTACCACTTAACTGATCTCTACTTATTGTTTTTTTTCTTTTTTCTTACAAGTTGGATCTGGCTTCTGGCCTGATGTCACTGTTCTCCTAAAGAAGGTCTGAATTTATAGATAGGCATGGGCTCAAAATCTGGTTTTGCAGCTTCAGGTTTTTGTTGACACAAAACATATGTTCACTTCCCATTTGAAAAGCAAAGCCTCTAGATGTTGAGCTAGAGACAAGATCAGAAAGTCCTTGAGTCTTACTCAGTTTTCACAGGGAAGGAGAAAAGGTAAAGCCCAATGGTAAGAGATACAATACACGAAGGGGGGCCCCAAAGGAGGGAAAGGTGGACCAGATGCTTGAAAAGGCCTTTCCTGGCAGGGGGGTAGCTGGAGTGGACACTTGGCACAGCCCAGGGGTAAGCAAAGGAGCCGAGAACAGTGTGGGCCCAGAGCAGCAGCCGACCCTGGCCCAGCAAAGACACGCACAAAACTCTCTGGAGAGAAGTATCTCCAATACAGGTCCTCAGAATTCCCAGCATCAGCAAAAAATGAGCTCACAACCGAAAATGACTAAACACAGATAGAAACAAGCCCCTGTGAATGGGAGTCGTCGGAACAATGAACAACACCGTCCTTGCCTGGCCTTTGTCCAGAGCCACAGTCTCCAGCCAGGCTCCCTCCTGCCTCATTCCATCCCATCCAGCCTCCACAGGTCACCACGGCTTTCCAGGAGTTTTCACAATTTAATTCTTCCACGATTCCCTTCTATCTACAGAACAAAGCCCAATTGCCATAGCATGGCACAAAGGCCCTTCACAATGGAATTCCAATGTCCCTATCCAGATTCCTCTCTTCCCACCCCACACTCCTCACCTAACCAAACCCCCTATATCCTATGCTGGACAACACAGCATCCCTGAATATGTCATTCACTTTCCTGACTCCATGCCTTTTCACATGCTATTCCCTCTTCCTGGAACGTCCAAATGGCAAATTCCTAGTGCCTTTTCAATGGCATCAAAGAGGCACTTCCTCTCTGAAGGTCGTCAGACTTCCCCAGAGTTAGTCACTGCTGCCTTTGAGCTTGTTTTATAATATCCCAGATGGTCACAGAAGGCAGAAATCTTGTGTTAGTAAACTCTTCAGCATTTGACTCACTGTGGTTACTCAGGACATACTTATTGAGGCAATAAAGAATAAATAAAGAGCTTTGGAATCAGACACACCTAAGTTCAAATCCTGTCTCTGTCATTTCCCAGCTTTATGACATAGGGAATCTGCTTAACTGAACCTGGGACTGTAAAATGGATATAATAAATCCTGCCATCTAGGACAGAGCCCCCTTACCCATTCCACTCCCAAGCAGACATCACTAATCAATCACTGCACTCTGCCCACTGAGTCCTGGAATCTTCAGTGTGGGCTCAAGACAGTCCCTGTCTTATATGTGAAGCTGGCTCACAGCACAATAGCTACTTCCCATTTTGGTTATGGAGTAAACAAGACACCGCAGATAGTAAAGTACTTGTCCCAGGCAAACTCTCAATGAGTGGCACTTATTGCTATTTTATTTCCTCAAGTCTAAGATTGTTAGACGCCCACTAATTTAGCATGTTCTGGGAGGGGTGGAGAAATGTTACCTTATTAAGTACATACAGATCATTTGTAAGATATACTCTGATCTCAGAGATTAAAATGTGGAAAAGATGAGCCTTAGAGATAAGAAAATCCAGTGAGATTGTTGAGTGAATGAACTTCAAGTAGAGATGCGGGGGACCCCAAAAGACTCCCTGATCTGGGCTTGCCTGTCCACTCGGGCCCTGGGCACTTGGCTGTGAGGCAGAGAGCAGGAGGACACGGTAACACCCCTGCTCCTGGCTGCAGTCCATGTGGCCTGAACATGACCTGGACCTACAGCCGAGATGCTAGGAGAGAACGTGTTCACTCTGTGCCTGGCCCCGCCTCCAGAATTAGGATGACCCTGCCATGGCCCATTGCTTTTATATTCCTTCATTTTTTAAATTGTGGTAAAAAATATATATAATTTGCCATTTTGAACATTTTAAGTGTACAACTCAGTGGCATCGATTACATTCACAATGTTGTGCAACCATCACCACTATCTGGTTCCAAAACTCTTTTTATCACCTTAAACAGAAACGCTGTACCCATTAAACAAAAATTTCCCTTTCCTCCCCCTCCCAGCACCTAGCAACCACCATTCTCCTTTCTGTAGGTATGAATCTGACTATTCCGGGTACCTCATTTCAGTGGAATCGTACAATATTGTCCTTTTATGTCTGGGTTATTTCACTTAGCATGCTTTAAAGATTTGTTCATGTGGTAGCATGTGTCAGAACTTCATTCCCTTTCATGGCTGAACAATATCCCACTGTACCATATTTTGTTTATCCATTCATCTGTCAATGGACACTTGGGTTGTTTCTGCTTTATAGCTATTGTGTGAACCATGCTGCTATGAACGTGGGTGTACAAGTATCTGTTTGAGTCCCTGCTTTCAATTCTTTGGGGTATATACTTAGGAGTGGAAATGCTGGGTCATATGGTAATTCTACATTCAGGCTTTTGAGGAATCGAGCATACTGCTTTTTAAGAATCCTCTTGGTGCTGCCAGGTAAACAGTTTTGGAAACAAGACTACATCCAATTATGCCCATTATACTTCTTTTGGGTAGTAAATTTCCGGAGCTTATCCCCCACCATATGAAGTCAGAGGCACAGTACTGGCATCGTGCTTCAGAGCATGGGCTTTTGAGACGGAAGCCTCTAGCCTCTACCAGCTACGCAACTTTGGGTGAGCTTGTCACATTTTCTAGACCTGTTTCCTCATGTGGAAAATGGGAATAACAGTTGCTATGTTGTAGGAGAGCTGTGAGGATTAAATTAGCCGATGCACGTGCAGTGCTTGACAATCAATATATGGTCATTACTACTTTTATTATTGCTTGTGAAGAACTGTTCTCAAAGTCCATTGCTGTGACTGATGGTACACTGAATGTGTAAGCGTCTGAAACGGGGAGCATTTGAAGTTCACAAGCTAAATTAAAAGTAATACTCTCCGGAGGAGGGGTCTTTCTTGGAATCCAAGTTCCATTTAAATCCAAAGAGGTGCCGAGAATTGGGCCAGAGTTACTTACAGGTGAGACAGGGAGGTCACATCTGTGAAGATGCCCTCTTGGAAGGTGGAGACATCATTACCATGCAGGGACCTGAAGAGAGAAGAGGCCGTCAGGACTCATCCCAAGACAGAAAACTCAGGAACTGATGGAGGGACGCCCTCTGCTGAGAGGGGCATGTCATGAGGGAGAGGGTCCCTGGATCAGAGACCCTGCGCTGCTGGCCACAGGCAAGGAGAGGGAGCCCCTAATTATCACAGACCACGCTGCCCCTCAGCCCTTCCGGAAGACCCTGCTCGGGCCATCACAACTAACTCAACATACCATGTCTGTTCACAGGACAAATGGACGTGTGCAGGTATGCAGCGTGTGCCCTCCCTAGCTTAGCTAGGGAGCCTGAGGGGGCAGGCTTCTTCCTGGTAAGGAAGCTACTGGGTGAGCCCTAGGTTGGGGGTGAAGAATGTCTCCCTGCCCCAGGTGGGCTGCCAGAGGACTCAGTGCAAGGATATTCCAGAGGCCGTCATACCAGGCATGGCAGAGGGCTGTGAGCACAGGGCAAACCTCACAGTGGGAATTCTCAGAGAAGGTTCGACATTCACCATTTGACAGGAGACTCACATGCAAACAAGGGGCTACCTCATCTTGGATGCCCCCGGACCCTGTCCCAGCACACACATCGCAAACACAACTTGGGGCAGACAGCAACCCCCTTTTCTCGGATGGTTTCCCATTCATTCCTTGGCCTCCGTTAGGAGCTCCGATGAGAGTGGACCGGCCTCGCACTTTGGACACAGTTGGCCCTGCTGGGGCCCCGGACCTGGGGACATTCCTGCCTGCCAGGTGGGTGAGAAGGGCCCTCAGTGGGGCAGATTTGCCTGGAGGAATGAAGAGCAGGAAAACTCACAGCAGGCGCAGGGAGCGGAGCCCCTGGAAGGCCAACGGAGGGATGCACTGCAGGGCATTGTAGCTGAGGATCCTGCAGGAGGAAGAGGGAGGGACGGAGGAAATGCGGGAGGGATTATTAAGGGGTATCCCTTCTGGCGGTGATGCAGGTGGTCACCACCTTGATTGTGGTGATGGTTTCCTGGGCGTGAACATATATCAAAATGTATCAAATTTTACACATTCAGGATGTGCAGTTTATTATCTATTAATTATACCTCACTAAAGCTATTTTTAAAATAATAACAAGAGAAATGAGACATTTTTTATCACAGGAAAAGGCTGCTTCCCCTTACAGCTTCCAGGATCACCTAGCCCAGGATTTCTCAGCCTCAGCACTATTGACAGTTCCTTGCTGGGGGGCTGTCCGGTCCCTTGTGGGATGTTGAGCCACATCCCTGGCCTCTGCCCACACAGAGGCAGCAGCTCCCCCGACCCTCCTCCAGCTGTGACAACCAAAAATGTTTCAAACATTGCCAAATGTTCCCTGGAGAGCAGAATTGCCCCTGGTTGAGAACCACTGCCCTAGACCATGGCAGCTTCACACATAGGCTTGTAAAGAAAGAAATGTTGCCTGCCATTCCAGTTCTACAAGGATCAAGCCATTAGCCACTTCAGTTGCCCACCGACAGTGTGCCCTGAGGGGAATCCAGGATGGAGAAAGACAGGGTGCATTCTGTGCTTTGAATATACTAGCCTTTAGGTAGTTTAGATGCATATCTAAGGAAAAATTTCAAACGACCCCAGACTCTTACATCTTCCCATACTTAGAAAAGCACTAAAATCATTAACTTGAGATATCTGTTCTTTGTGATTAACAGTAACCTTTTGATGCTTGACCACATGCTTTTCTCAGAAAAAAAAGTTCACGTGTATGCTGGCTCCTCCCTTCCCTCTTCAGAGCAGTTCCTCAGAGCTATCTGAGAGACTGTCTCCAAGCTATAGTCCTCTGGAAGGTCCCCGAATAAAATTTAACTCACAACTTGTGCATTTTTCTTGCAGTCAACAGGCTCAAGAAGACTTTGAAATGGAAACCAGTTGACTAATAGACCTGAGGCAGGTAAGTGCAGCACTTTGTGGCCTTGGGACCACATTCTGCTCCTGGGGGCCTGACTGAGTCAGGACCCTGTCTTTTAGGGTACGGGCTCTATTATTTGACCACAGCAGAACCAAAGGGAAAGTTCTTAAGTCCTGGGCACATCATCTGTAAAGTGAGGTATTGGGAAGGTGAACAAAATACATTCTTAAGCTCCAGGCAGATATAAACGATGCTTGTCAATACTTTCCAATCAATTGCTTGGAATATAATTAAAGCAATCATTAAAATATCTTAGAATATGGGCATAAAAAATGTTCAGAGAGTAACCGTTCACAATAGTCCAAACTGGAAACAGCGCAAATATCCATCAGTGGTAGAATGGATAAGGAAAGTATGGCATATTCCTACAGAGGAATACTATACAGCAGTGAAAATGAAGAGACCACAGCTTCACACAAACATAATGATAAATAAAAGAAGGCAGACATAAAAGACTACATCCTGTATGATTCAATTTATATAAGATTCAAAAGTGGGCAACATTAAACTTCATTGTGTAGAAATGCATATGTAGATGGTACTATAAAGACCAAAGAAGTGATCATTATAAAACTCCAGGTAGGGACTGCCTCGGGTGTGGGGGGAGAGAGGAAGAATGATCAGGAAGAGATGAGGGGACTTTTGGGGTGCTAGCTGTGTTCTATTTTTTGCCTTAGGTATTTACACATGTTCTAGCTTTATGATTATTTGTTAAATTGTACATTTATATTTTTTGCACTTTTCCATGTACACGCTGTGTTTCACAATAAAAAAACAAAAGTTTTTTAAAAGTCTTTTCAGTGGGCAGGCCCTGTCACCCTCCCTGGAGGGTAAGGGAGGCTACGTGGGGATACCTGCCAGTGACCGAGGCTTGGGGAGAGTCTCAGTAGCCACAAGCCCTCCCTCCACCTCCCGCCATGGAACTCACAGAGTGGTCAGCTGGCTCATGTTGGTGAAAGAGGAATTGCTCAAGGAACTGATCTTGTTGTTACTCAGGTCCCTGGAAAAGACAAAAAGTATCATCATTTAGAAAGAAAGAACTCCTCCCCTCTCCCGCTCTGGCAACGGCCATGGCCATCCCTCAGCCAGGCGGGCAAGTAGTTCTGACCGGCACTCTGCAGGGTGGGAGGTGGTGGAGGGGTGCTTGGTTCACAATTATTTACAGCCCTCCGTTCTGCTCCCTGAACTCGCTCTATGTCTCCAGGGTTTCAGGTCTCCATTTCCTCATCCCCCACCCCATGCAAGTATAGCCTGGCTCCCACCCTCCACCCACCATGGAAATGCTCCCACCAAGGGCATCAGCTGCCTCCCAACTGCCAGGTCTAGGGGGCTCTCTATCCTTTCTCTCTTGCTAGTACCTTACATGGGTTTGTTCACTCACCCTCCCTATAATCCTATGAGGGAGACAGTAAACCCATTTTATAAAGGAAGGTGCAGGGTCTCAGAGTGATGAAGTGACCCACCCAGGGTCACACAGCTGGGAGGAAGTACAGATAGAGTCAAACCCCAGTCTGTTGGCCCCCAAGCCCCAGGTCACGGCAATGTGCTCTGCAAGTGACCCTGTAGCATTGGCCCAATTGACCACCCTCTTCTCAAATCTCCTCAGACCACTGTCTTCCCACATTCCCCCTACCTCTCTGGTGAATGCTTCTTTCTCACCCACCCCTTAGGAACGGGGATCACTAAGCCCTGTCCTTGCTCTTCCTCTTCCTTTAGTCCCTCAGTCCTCGGTGATGGTCCTGGCTCCCTCACCATCGTGCGCAAATGGTGCCCTCCTCTGTGGCCCCAGCCAGACCTCTCTCACGAAGTCCCCTCCAGAGACCTGATGTCCCACAGACACTCCAATTCTTGTGCTTTCTCCCACCCGCATGCCCCATGCTGTGCTCTCCATCCCGGTCAGCAGCTCCAACAACCCAGAAACACCGCCCTACCCCCACGTCCTCCCTCCCAGACCCTCACCTAACTGGCTTGTGCCTCTGTTCATCTGTCCCATCTGCACCCTCCTCCCAAGTTTCTGCTACATCAAGCCACCGCCATCTCTCTTCTGGTTTCTGCCTCATCTCTCACCCACTGCTTTGCCCCCTTTCGATCCATCTTCCACATGGTGGGCACCACGCAATCTTTCTAAGACACAAATCTGATGAGGTCACTTCTCTACCAACAAACCCGCAGTGGCTCCCATTTACTTAAAGTGCAACCTCCAGACCCTTTAGCTTCACCACCTGCCAGGTACTCCAGGGCATGGCCCCCCTCCTTCACGGGTCCCCACACGCTTTGCATGAATTTGTTACCCTTCTTGAAATTCTCTTGCCCCTGGATATCCTGTTCCCTCTGCACCTGGTGAACTCTGACCTCTCCCAGCCCTTACCCTGAGCCCACCACTCCTTCTTTTGAGCCACAGCCCTAACACGTGCATTTACCTCTGTTGGAACACTCATCACTCCACACGACGTATGTGCTCCTATTTCTCTCCCTTGCATGCCCCCAGACCGTGACATTTAGGGGGAGGGCCCATGACTTAGAGGGGTTCATATCTGCTCACTTCATGCAGTTCTTGACTCAGCAAATAAAACCATATGCCCTGCCTTCATTTTCTTTTAGTAAATGTTCCTCTAATTAATCTCATTCAAAACCACTCCATTGTTCCTAGAGACACATTTAAATACATCACCAAACTTCAAGTACACTTTGTGGTCCTTCCCCATGATAAGAAGGTGCTGGTATTTCAGCCCCCAACAGGCAGCTTCATAGTAAGAACTGCCTTCACATTAGTCCCCTCTCCCTCCCTTTCTCCTCAAGCATATCTGCACCACTAGTGGGGGTGCCTCAAATTAGACCAAAGAAAGGCTGTCTCTCTCTCTGTCACTCTATCACCAGCCACAAATCACTCTAACCACCACCCCTCACCTCCACCGTTGGAACAGTCAGTCAAAACACCATGGCTAGGTCATTAGCAAAGACAGATAAACTGGAGTTTTGAAATTCTGTAAGCCAGTGCTACTCAAAGTAGCTAGTCCTCAAACTGAATGTCCCCAAACAAGGGACTTGTGCCAAAATGCAATCACCTATGACACTAAACACACAACTTAGTTTAGCTAACACTTTTTTCATAGCAATACTTTCCCAATGAAGGAAGAAGCAATGTGTTGATTAAACTTCTGGGACAAGTTCCTTATCTAGTTTCAGGCACATTACAAAGAGTTCTCAGGCTGCCATTGCCCCATAGACTGCACTTTGAGCAGCACTGCTCCAAGGCACTTCAGATGAAATGTTCTCTGGACTTCTTTTTGGTGAGATCTGGCCAATAGGAAGATAAAGACAATTGAAGTGAGGTGTAAATTAAGCTGGAAGGCTAAGAGGAGCTGAACTTATTCTGAGGCTTATTTTGTATGTTTTCATGAAGCAGAAAGGTCAAAAGTGGAAATAACAGAAAAGTAGATGTTAGCCTAAAGAAAGAGTTAGTTACAGATGTGTATTTGAGGCTGCCATATTTCATATTCGGTTTAGGAGCCAAGGTTGGATCAAGAAGTTTTCCATAACTCTCTTCTTCTGCTCTGGCTCCTACCTTTGCAAGGATAACCCTCTTTAATAATAATTACCAGCCTAGAGGCTTGGGGAGATGGTGCGGGCAAAAGCACACAGGTTCCAACCCAAGAGAGCCTGGAACAATGCAATTCCCAAGAATGGCCACTAGATGGCAAAACAGTTCTGTGCACAGGTGTTCCCAAAGGGATGGGGTGAAATTAAAAAACGGATCAGTACCATACAGGGAATATAGCCAATATTGTATAGTAACTATAAATGGAGTATAAACTTTAAAAGTTGTGAATCACTATATTGTACACTTGTAACATAATATTGTACATCAACTATACTGCAATTAAAAAAAACAAAACAAAACCAAAAAAAATGGATCGGCCAGAGTGGCATGTGTAGGGAATTCCAGGAAAGCTGGAGCCACAATGGCTAGATTCCAATGGCCCTCCTGCCCTCTTAGACAGGCCTGGATACTCACACAAGCTGCAGGTACTTGAAGGTGGACAGCTGTCCCGGAACCAGCGTGAACTGATTCCCATCCAGGTAGCTACAGGAGAGAACACAGCAGTTAGTGCAGCCATCTCGGTCTTGGGCAGAGCCCGGTGCAGGGAGAACCTTCCCCTGCAGCCAGGGCCTTCTCACTCATTTCCTCTCCTACATGTAGACTACACAGTTGGTCCTGAATCGCTAATTGGAGGAGAAAACACGGACGTTTCTTAGGCCACTTGGGAAGATGCCACTGAAACACTTGGTAAAAGCCACTGAGACATGAAGCCTCCTGTGGCTTCCTTCCCGAGCCCCTGCCTGGCCCTCTCAGCACCCTCCCTGTCAGTGGGCACCATAGGCTCAATCCTGGACCCCCTGGTCTTCCCTCTCTTCTCTCCAGCCTTCTTGGCCAAATAGCTAATTTGTAATGGGCTAATACCCACCTGCCAGGTCCTCAGCAGCACCCAGGGCCCCCCTCTACCTGCTGGCAAGGTGCCTGAGGCTGGCCCCAGACCCAAACATGCCCAAACCTAAGCTCTGTGTTTTCACACCCACACAGGCTTCCCCTGACTGCATCAGCACTACACTCCATGTTCCTAACCATCCAGGCTCAGGACCCCGAAGGTGACTCTCCAACTCTCTCTGCAGTCAGTTCTGTGACCGACCCGGCTTCTCCCACCCACTGGTCTCTCATCATTCGCAGAGCTTGGGATTCGAAATGCTGTGACCTGCCCTCCCTCCCCCATGGCCACCAGCCATCCTAACTAAGCTGACGGGAGCACTGGGAGCTGCAGCCCCACCGAAGGCAGCCTTCAGGATGCCTTGTCCACCCGCCAAAGGTCCACAGAGCACAAATCAGGGCTTTACTCCCCCGACCCATCACCCTGCATCCTACAGAATGACTCCCGGCCCATCTCCTTCGATCCTCTCAGCCTCCCTTGTCAACAAACCCAGTAGCCCCATTTTACAGCTGAGGAAACTGAGGCTTAAAGTCTCTGAACTTCAGCATCCTCAGTCAAGGGAGCCAGGCTGTCCTGCCTGTCCCATTATTCCCAGGGTTGCTAGGAGGCACCAAGGAGAGAACGGGCCAGAAAACGGGGCAGGGGATGCAGCAGGAGAGTCACAGGACAAGGACTGCAGTGGTTGGTGTGCTTGTGAAGAAATACCAGCCTTGCAGGTAATGAAAGAAATACAAATGAAAACCTCACATGCTCCCCTCAGGGAAAAGAAAAGCTGGGCTATGGAGGCCTGAAGGGACCAATCCCAGGGGCAGGAAGAGTCAGGGCCTGACCCAGGCCTTCCCTTTGGAGGGGTCTGTCAAAGAAGCCTGCTCTCCATCCCGCTGTCTGCCATACACATTTATACCCACGTCCCCACATGGGCTCAGATACCAAACCCCAACCAACAAAGAGTTAGCACCACAACAGCCAGTGTTGATGGGGCATGGGAGGGGGAGGGGGAGCAAGAAGGCTCTTTCCACACACGGCGGGCAGGAGTGCAGAGGAGACAGCTTTTCTGGAAGGTCATCAAGAGTTCCAACAATGCACCGCTCTCCGACTAGCAGTTTCACTGAAGGGATGCTCACCTCAGTGCTATTTATGAGAGTAAACAAATTGGAAGCTTAAATACCAACAAAGGGGGATTTGTTATATAGATCACAGTAGATTCACGGGATGGAATATTATGTGGACAACAGAAACAACTTTGGTGAGCATTCTCCTGAAGGGAATGCTCATGAGATGATGTGAAGTGGGAAAAGCAATGTAATTTCTTATTTTAAAGGCAGAGCTTAGTTTAAGGGGATGAAGCACTCGCCACGGGAGACCCCTGCCGTCAGGTGACTGCAGAGTTGGGGGAGGGCGGTCACAGAGAAGCTCACACCTCCTTGGAACCGGTGTCTCCTGCAAAGCCCTAACTCCAAGCGCCTAGTCAGCTAACATCTGCTTTTGGTCGCCCTCTCTTCCTGCCACCAGGCAGGGGTTACTCACAGCTCTGTGGCATTCTTGGGGATACCCTTGGGCAAGGCCTGCAGGTGCTTGTTGCTGCATCGGACCACGGTGTCCAGGCAGGCGCACTCCTGGGGGCACTGCGGGCGGGGCAGGCAGCCCCCCTCCTCCTGGCCTGGGGAGGAAGGCGTGAAGCCACGTCAGCGAGGGGACACGCCTCCTCAGGGCCTCCCGCAGCCAGGGCCCAGCTCCAGGGCACCTGCGGACAGTGGCCCCGCGCTGACACCACCTTGTGCAGCAGTAAGTCTCCTCTCAGGTGCACCCTTCCCCCACCAGGGGCAAAGCCCCTTGGACCTGTTTTGAGCTTAAAATAGGTCTTGGGTCCATCTCTTCCACCTCAGCTCTGAGGCGGACCCAGGCACTGCAGAGGAGGATGGCAGCCACAGCATTTCTTGAGCACCTACTATGTGCCGGACACCGTATCGAACGTAATCTCCTTAACGTATGTAAGGGGAGCCGCCATTGCCCCTAGAATGTGAGCATCACGGGGACAGAGACCTGCGCCTCCTTCTCTGTTCACTGAAGGGGCCCAGCACGGAGAGCAGGGCCTGGCACACAGCAGCCTCCAAATTAGGTCAGTTGAATGAAGGAAAGAAAGAACTTCTATCTTACTGAGATCTGGAGCGGTTAAACAGCTTGCTCGGGTCAGAAGGCTGATCAGAGGCGATTCAGGGTCTGTACCCAGGTCTGGCTGGCACACAGTCTGAGCCCCTTCTGTCCCACCATCTTTCACAGATTCAATAAATAGTACTGAGCGCCCTCTGTGTGCCTTCCTTCCTTCTGATTGGGTGTAGGAGGGGCGATAAGGACACCACCGTCGGATTTGCTAGGAAGCAGGTGACAGGGACTGTCGGTTATGGAAGGCGTCCGTGTGGAGGTGCCACGTGATAAGGATGAACTCACTGAATCCTCACAACATCTCTCTGTGGATGTGCTACTATCAGCCCATTTTAGAGAAAAGGAAACTACGGACAGAGTGATTAAGTAACTTGCCCAAGGTCCGCCAGCCTGGAAGAGGTCCCGCAGCCTAGAATCCAAGCCAGGTGCCTCCAGAGCCTGCCCTCTTGGCCGCTACGTACTACTGCCTCTCGGCAGCAACACCTCAAAAATATTCACATCCTTTCACTCCTAGGAAGTTATTCTAAGGGGAAAAACTGAGTATATGTACAGAGAGTTATCTATCAGGATGTTCCTGGCAGCACGAGGCATAACAGCAGAAGTTTGGAAGCACGTAAATGCCATGCGATGCCTCCAGACAAGGGACTGTCATGTTGAGAAGGTACATGGGCAGTACTGCAAGACCCTACGTGTGTCATACATGTGCACACGAACACTCGGCAAAGATCCAGGGGGCCACGCACAGAGTGCTGACAGGAGTCATCCGGGGTGGGGAAGTAGAAAGAGGGACTCATCAGTGATCTTTTTATTCTCCTTCTGGATTGTCCGTTATTTTTGGTTTTGTCTTTAAGGAAATAAAGATGCCTCACTTTGTAAGAAGAGAAATAAAAAGAAACTGTTTCTTCGAAAAAAATAATACTTTCAAAAAAATACTTGATGGCATCAGAAAATGTCCAAAATACATAGTTCAGGTTTTTTTTTTAAAAAAAAAAGAAACTACGGGGCTTCCCTGGTGGCGCAGTGGTTGCGCGTCCGCCTGCCGATGCAGGGGAACCGGGTTCGCGCCCCGGTCTGGGAGGATCCCACATGCCGCGGAGCGGCTGGGCCCGTGAGCCATGGCCGCTGAGCCTGCGCGTCCGGAGCCTGTGCTCCGCAACGGGAGAGGCCGCAGCAGAGGGAGGCCCGC